>NW_020173491.1:4980496-5062069 GCF_003031525.2 Neophocaena asiaeorientalis asiaeorientalis | reverse complement strand
CGGAAAAAAAAAAAAAAAAAAAAAGTGCCACGTGGTGTTTGTTAATTTTTTCTTTAAAGACAACAACAAGTAACACTGGAAAAGAAATGAACATTAAATAATATTAGTTCACCCTGTCAAACAAATAAGTTCACTTTCCATTTTGGACAGGTACAGGTAGAACATCAGATATCACATGATAATTTGGAACAGCTGTTGGCACATTTTCAAATACGTTAGAATTTTTTTTTTGTTTAATCCCACTGAAGTTTTTCCAGGAAGTATACAGTCATGCAATTATATTAGTAGTTGTCTGGTCACATAATATATTTCTTGAGCTCTACAAAAGATTCTATGACATAAATGACGATTATATAGTTTAATAAGTATTTGGAAAGGTATATTTTTTAACTGAAGTAGAGTTGATTTACAATGTTGTGTTAGTTTCAGGTAAACAGCAAAGTGAATTCAGTTATACATATATATGTATATATTCTTTTTCAGATTATTTTCCGTTACAGGTTATTACAAGATATTGAATATAGTTCCCTGTGCTATACAGTAGGTCCTTGCTGTTTATCTGTTTTATATATAGTGGTGTGTATCTGTTAATCCCAAACTCCTAATTTATCCCTCCCCCACCCACTTCCCACTTTGGTAACCATAAGTTTGTTTTCTGTGTCCGTGAGTCTATTTCTGTTTTGTATATTGGAATGGTATTTTAGATATAAATTGCCAACGTGCCAAGCTTTTATCAATGGCTAAAAGATACAGAATGTTAGCTTCTCTGGAGAATAAGCTTTATTTTCTAGCTAGTTTAAACCATTATATAAAAATTCTACCTCCTCCTCTCATATCAAGGGATGGTTCTGAAACAATTTCATCATATGGAGAAGCCAGACATGGCATTAAATGAATAAGATACCAGTTTACAGGAGGCTCACCTAAATGAAGCCCAACGGAACTCAACCTTTCAGAGAGTGAAATAAAATTTAAAATCTTCAAGTGACCCAGGAAATGCACTTCATGTAAGTGCTAGGATACTCTGATTTCATGGGAGTATATTTCTAATCTGGCTGTTAACAGATTTTGCTGGTTAACATACTTTATATTTTGCACTCTGTAGAAATTCGCACTATATCAGTCATCATATTTTCTATATAATTTTCATTGTAAATTGCTTATGACTTGGCAGCCATCCCAAGACAAATGGGCTAGACACTTATTTGGCCTAGCTCCCAGCTGCAAGATGCTGAGCCGTCTCTCCCAAAAGAAGTAGGCACTCTTCCCAAGTCACCGCCCAGGCCTTGCTACAGCTCTCACAAGGAGTCTCGTGATCATGTGTCATGTGCTACAAAGTGACACAAAATGTGTGTTCACTCATTCATTCAGTAGTTCATTTTTCGTTTATGGAAAATTTATGGAATATCCATTTGTACCAAACGCTGTATAAGTGCCGTAAGTATAATGATAAAAACAAGTTAGGGGCTTCCCTGGTGGCGCAGTGGTTGAGAGGCCGCCTGCCAATGCAGGGGACACGGGTTCGTGCCCCGGTGCGGGAAGATCCCACATGCCGCGGAGCGGCTGGGCCCGTGAGCCGTGGCCGCTGGGCCTGCGCGTCTGGAGCCTGTACTCGGTGGCGGGAGAGGCCGCAGCGGTGAGAGGCCCGTTTTCCCCGGGGGGGAGAGGCCCGTGTACCGCAAAAAAAAAAAAAAAACAAGTTAGGTCCTGTTACAGAGCATCTCATAGTTTAACAGTAGAAACAGAAATAGGGACCAGGAGTTAGAGATTTAAGGCTTCTCACAACAGAAGTATGAATATACTAGTATGGGAGCAGGAAATAAATTATTAGGAAGGGAGTCTGGACAATTCTCATTTATTGAATACATATTTATCGAGCAAATATTATTTGCAAAGCACAAGGCGCTAGAAATACAGAGAAAGCAAAACTTCTGTATGTTCTCCGGGAGCTCATATTTATATATATAGTATAAGTATATAGTATACATAGTTCATTCTATACACATATATATATATAGAGAGAGAGAGAATTTTACTTATTTATTTAGTATTTACTTATTTCTTTAATGAAATATATTTACTTTATATTTTAGATTGTGTATTGTTGTATTACTGTGTATTGATGTATTTTAGATTGTGATATGTGCTACGGAGAAAAACAAACCCAAGTAAGTAAGATAGGAGTGCCGGGGTGATTGTCCCTATTTTACACAGGATGGGCAGAGAAGGCCTCTGATGAGGTGACATCTGAGCTGAGAAAGGCAAGAAAGGAGCACTCAAGCCCTGCAGATACCTGGGGGGAAGAGAGTTCCAGGCTGAGGGAACATTAAGTGCAAAGGCCTTGGGGCAAGAGTGTGCTTGGTTTATTCCAGGAAGAGCAAGAATGCCAGAGTGGGAAGAGGAGGAGGTGGGGAGAAACAGGAAATGAGGGAAGAGGAGCAGTCAGGAGCCAGATCTTGCCCTGCTTTGTAAGTGACTGTCAGGGACTAGGCTTTTACTCTGCGAAGATGGGAAGCCACTGAAGGGCTTTGAGCAAGTCTAGTGAGCTGATATATGTTTTAAGAAGGACACTACTACTGATGCTATGTTAAAACAGTCTGGAGAAGAAGAAGTTAGGCATGGCAACCCTCTGAGAAAGAGATGGTGGTAGCTTTGGCCACGGTGTACACGGCAGAGGTGGTGAGAAGCGTTCCAATTTTTAATATATTCTGAAAGTTACACAAGTGGGACTTCCTGGTATTATCCCAGAAGGGACTGTATTTAAACAAAGTCTTTAAGGATGAGTAGATACTCACCAGACAGAAAAGGGGATGTGGGTACTCTAGACCCAGGGGACAACAGGTACAAGGGCATGAAAGGATGACAGGCACAGCAAAGCCAAGGTGTAGTGAGAAACTCTGTATGACAGGAGTTTGAGGCTGGACGCTATGTCAGGCAATGGGGTGGAGACTAGACCAGGGAGGCTGTTTGGGGCCACACAGTCAATGGCCTTGTAGGGTATGCAGAGGAGTTTGAACTTGACCTCAGAGGCAAGAGAGACCCAACAAAATTTACAAAGCAAGGAGTGACAAGTCTGCCATATTTATCGGAACACAATTCTGATGGCGTTGGCGTGGGCATAAGGAACACCAACTAGGAGACTCTTAAAACTGTGGTTGTGGAAGATGACAGATGAGGACCTGATTTCACACAGTGTCGGTGGGACTGGAAAAGAAGAAACCACTTAGGGCTTAGGGAAGCCATGGAGAGAAGCTGAGGACAGCAAGGGTCCGATTTGAACAACTGGACAACAGGGATGACAGTAGAGAAGGGAATGAATGGAAGGCAGGATCCCTGTAAAATGTAAGTCATATCCTGTGGCACTTGTGCTCCAAACCCTGTCACGTCCTCTCCTCTCACTCAGTCACGGCCAGTGTACTCACTGTAGACGGCAAGTTCCTGTAGAGTCGGGCCACTGCTCTCCAATCTCATCTCCTTCTACTCTCCCCAACTCTCTCACTTCCCTCCAGATGTGTTAGCCTCAGATGCTGGTCCTCAAACATATCTTAGAGGCTTTGCTGTTCCTTCTGTCCAGAACATTCTTTCTGCAAGTACTACATGGCTTGCTCCCACACCTCCATAAGGTCTTCATTCAAATGTCACTGTAGGAAGACCTTCTGTGACCGCCCCAGTTGCAATCCCCCACCTATAGTCTCTACCCCTCGTACCTCCTTTACCATCTCCATCCAAGTCTTCCCTTCCGATATTTATTTTTCAGTTATTTCTTTAATCTCTCCTCCCTCCCTCCCACCCCCCAACCCTACCAGACTCCACAAGAAATAAGCTCAAAGAAGGCAAGAATCTTTTGTTGGCTTTCACAACTTCAACTCTAATGTCTAGAACATTACCTGGCACAGAGTAGGAGAGCTAAATACATTTGTTGAATTAAGTAAGTCATGAATACATATGGATCACGTTGAGTTAGATGTCTTCTGCAAGACTTTTGGGTAGAGCCACCCAGCGGGCAGCTGGAATTGGAGCCCCACAGGTCACAAGAACGAAAAGGGATGGACACAGAGGTTCGGGATCATCGGGATAAAATCAAAGCAATTCCAGAAGCACCAAGAGATACAGCAGGACAGCGCTTATGAGTCAGACCCAGGACCCAGACAGCCTCGATCCTGGCCTTTGACACTTCGTGCTTATAAGTCTTGAACAAAGTTTTAAGCCTCTCGGGGCCTCTGAGCCTCATCTCTAAGATGGAGTTTTAAGAACAACCTGCCTCAGAGGGTTGTGATAAGATTTGAATGAGCAAATACATATAAAGCACTGAGGACAAGCTGGCAGATGGAAGGCACAAAACGGGGAATGCCGAGGAGGGTGGCACTGTCTCAGGATAAGAGGGGTAGCACTCCTATATCTGGAATCCAGAGCTTGTTTTCTATGTAATTCATTTCCTTGTGCTCTACAGTAAACCAACAGAGGTCCTCTCTGCTCTTCTGCTTTGAGTTGTTGCTGTTGTTTTCTTTCACTGGTTTTCTCTATGACCTTATCAGAAGAAACCAAAAAACTTCTCCGAAGGCATTGTGAATTTGAGCACAATATACTGGGAAGCATACGGTATAGCAGAAAGAGCCTGGGTCTTCAGAGTCAAAAAATATGGGCTTGAACTCAAGCTCTGCCAGATTTGTAAAACAGGAATGACAGTATCTACCTTAAACACCCTGAGTCTGAAGAAGAGTAGCTGCTGAATGTATATTTGTGGAATGAATGAATGAGGCTGCTGTGAGAATGAAATGTGACAGCCTTCATCCAACACTGAGCACAGTCCCTGGCACCTCGTAAGGGTCAATAAACAGACCCAATATGGACCCTGCAAAAAGTCTTGTTTTTATGACTGGCAGCTGGGTTGGCATTCCTGCGGCTAGGACCTGTTTAAGGAACCCAATGTCAGGTCTAAACTTTTTATTTATTCATGTCATTAAAAAGTATTTTTACTTCATCTTTTAAGAGAACAGAGTTATTTTACAAAGGTTTGATTGAAGCATTCCCTTATTATAAGGTGCACTTAAAGTGATTAGATATTGGTATCAGGTTTGTTGTGGGTCTTACTGGCAAGATAAAAGTAAAGCCTTGAAAATAAACTCAAAATGGATTAGAGAGGTAAATGTAAGACTGGGCACTATAAAACTCTGAGAGGAAGACATAGGAAGAACACTCTTTGGCATAAATCACAGCAAGATCTTTTTTGACCCACCTCCTAGAGTAATGTAAATAAAAACAAAAATAAACAAATGGGACCTAATGAAACTTAAAAGCTTTTGCAAAGCAAAGGAAACTACAACTGACGAAAAAACAGCCCTCAGAGTGGGAGAAAATATTTGCAAACAAACCAATGGACAAAGGATTAATCTCCAAAATGTATAAGCAGCTCATGCAGCTCAATATTAAAAAAAACAAACAACCTAATACAAAAATGGGCAGAAGACTTAAATAGACATTTCTCCAAAGGAGACATATAGATGGCCCAGACACACATGAAAAGATGCTTAACATCACTAATTATTAGAGAAATGCAAATCAAAACTACAATGAGGTATCACCTCACACCAGTTAGAATGGGCATCATCAGAAAATCTGCAAACAACAAATGCTAGAGACGGTGTGGAGAAAAGGGAACCCTCTCGCACTGTTGGTGGGAATGTAAATTGATACAGCCACTATGGAGAACAGTATGGAGGTTCCTTAAAAAACTAAAAGTAGAATTACCATATGACCCAGCAATCCCACTACTGGGCATATCCTGAGAAAGCCATAATTCAAAAAGACACATGCACCCCAATGTTCACTGCAGCACTATTTACAATAGCCAGGTCATGGAAGCAACCTAAATGCCCATTGACAGACAAATGGATAAAGAAGATGTGGTACATATATACAATGGAATATCACTCAACCATAAAAAGGAATGGAATTGGGTCATGTGTAGAGATGTGGATGGATCTAGAGACTGTCCTACAGAGTGAAATAAGTCAGAAAGAGAAACAAATATCGTATATTAACGCATATATGTGGAACCTAGAAAAATGGTACAGAGGAACCGGTTTGCAGGGCAGAAATAGAGACACAGATGTAGAGAACAAACGTACGGACACCAAGGGGGGAAAGTAGCGGCGCAGTGGTGGTGGTGGGATGAATTGGGAGATTGGGATTGACATATACACATAAATATGTATAACATGGATAACTAATTAAGAACCTGTTGTATAAAAAAATAAATAAATAAGATTCAAAACTGTTTTAAAAAGTGAAGCCTTGATAGTCGTTCTGTTTGCCTTGGAGTCTCCTTTTGTGGCTCAGCGTATGGCTGGCTCACAGCACCTGGGCTATCCTTGTTGTTTAATTGTTCATGCACTACTTTCACCATACAAAAGCTAAAAAGGCTCAGAAGTTGCTTTATAATAATGTGCATTACCATGTACCAGGAAGCTCCTATCTATGAAAATATTAGCAAGGATTTAAGAACTGATTACATTTGGGGGGTTTACCTGTCTTAAGGATACTTTTTTAAATTATCTTTTTCCTGATTACAAAAGAATACATGTTCATTTAGATAATTTGGAAAACTAGAAAAGTTCAAAAGAGAAAAGTCTACCAGTCTGGGATATAACACTTCTGTATCAGTCCCGCAGATTGTTCTAGAGGCCACCTCCCTGGGGAGGAGTATTTGTGTGTAAAACAAAATTTAAATCACACCAGATATTATTATATCTGTCTTGCTTTTTTTTTTTTTTTTTTTTGCGGTACGCGGGCCTCTCACCGTTGTGGCCTCTCCCATTGCGGAGCACAGGCTCCGGACGCGCAGGCTCAGCGGCCATGGCTCATGGGCCCAGCCGCTCCATGGCATGTGGGATCTTCCCGGACCGGGGCACGAACCCGTGTCCCCTGCATCGGCAGGCGGACTCTCAACCACTGCGCCACCAAGGAAGCCCTCTGTCTTGCTTTTTAAATGAGCTAATGAATACATTAATTCATTCATCCATTCAAGCAAACTAATTAAATACCTACTAGGTGCCAGGCCCTATATACAGTACAGAGAATGATGGAAAGCAGCATATAAAATCATTACAATAACCTGAGACAATTAAGGTACACATGAAGTACTACAAGTGCACACAAGAGGGAGCAGAGACAACCTCTGGGCTATAGACGTGTCAGGGAAGCATCCTACAGGAGATGACACGTGAGCTGTTACTAATAACAGGTAACACAGAAGTTCTCCAAGGAAGGAAGATGGAAAGGATGTAGCAGGAAGACCCAAAATATAATACTGCACAGCTGGTCTGAGCTACTGCCAAAACCCAGTGTGGGCAAAAAGGTAAAAAAATGGGGAAGACGAGGCTGGAAATGCAGGAGCCGAGCAACAGACAGCCATTGTGGGATTTGAAGCAGAAGGTTGACATGCTTGGATTTATGTTTTGGTTTAAAAAAAAATAAAAGTCTACTACAGCTTTAAAGAGGGGCAAAGAAAACTAGAGCAATCCATAAAAGGGCTGTCCAGGTGAAAGGTAGCGAAGTTCTAATGACAATGGAGATGAGAGATGATGTCCTGGAACTGAGAATGCACGGGAGACCTGGGATTCTAGACAGGTAAGCTCATTCCTTCCTCTCTTCTTTCCATGGTTACTGAGAATCGGCTATATGCGCGACAAGCATATGCTAGGTGCTGGAGAAACCAAGCTGATGTGACCCAATTCTTATACCCCAAGAGCTAACATTCTAGTAGGAAAGAAGAGATGAAAAGGTACTATTTTTACTGTTCAGCATGCCTTTCTTTCCTTCTTTGGAACAGGGCTCCAGTTTTCCTTTGGGAAAACCATCCATCTCTGACTCACACTCCATGCAATGTGAGTGGGAATGGTCATACTCCAACCCTACTCCAAGAGTGGGTGCAGAAACTAGGTCAGGCAAACAGGAGCATCTCACTCCCCTGAACACAATGACTGATTCAGGGATAGGCACATGCCTCTAACCAGGCCAACGAGATCATTACTGGGGGAATCAGACAGACCAGGAAAAAAGAAATCACCACCTTCTTCTAAGATCCTATGTGCTTAAGACCACATACCCCCTGGGCTGTCAGAGTCCTGTACTATCAGGGGACAGCCTATCTAGCATGAAGCCACACAGAAAAAAGCCAAGCCAAGAAACAGAAAAACAGTGATCAGATGACATCTTTCAAGAAACTGGATTCAGCCATGTGCTCCTTGACATCTAAGTTAAGTAAGTCAATAAATTCCCTTTTTTGTCACAATGAATTTGTTTGTGATTTTGTCACTTGTAATTGAAAGAGTGCTGACTAATTCAGAGGCAGAGACACAGAATCGCACAACTGCAATACAATGTGACAGGTACAATCAAGTTATTTATAAGGTACAAGGAGCACAGGGGAGAGTGCGATCAATTCTATTAGTAGGTAAGGTAAGTAAAGGAACTTTCACAAAGGAGGCGATGTTTAAGTGAAGTCTTGAAAAATTAGTCATCTGGCAACAGGATAAGGGGCAAAAGGATATTCTATGCAGAAGAAACAGAAGGAGCAGAGGCAAGGAGTGAGGAAGAACACAGAATGCTTGGGGAAGAAAAGACAGTCGACTATATGCTAAAGCACTAAGTTCAGAGCAGAAAGCGGATTGTGCAGGAATTTATATATTCTGGGGGTGAGGAGACACTGGATGACCGACTCAGACCATTTCACCTCTCATTTAACCTCTCTAGACCACAGTGGCTTCATAGGTAAAATAAGGTAGAGCAGGAAAAAATCAGTGCAAATTGACAAATATTAAAAGACCTTACCTGCTGATAGAATTCATCATCTTTGGGGGTCAGATAAGGAAGCCAAGTGTCTTCAAGCTCTTCAAGAAGCCTCAGTTTCTGTTTAAAAATAATAATGATTACAGGTGACTGAACATAAACTGACCCAAAACATAAGACAATCCCTTATTTTTTCCCATAAGAGACTACCCTCCAAAATTTAGCCAACTTGAATGTAGAAACTTTTCGAGAGAGAAATTAGTCAAAAGTCAATTATAAAATGTATTCATTTAATTACTTGCACTTAAATTATACATCATATAAAACATTAACTTAGACATAATCATTTTATCCACTCTCACATTTCAGGAAGCAATTTGCTTCACTCTTGACATGTATCTTTAACATCAGGGTCTTTTTCTTCATCACTAGAGTCACCTTTTGAGTTATCCAATCAAACTCAAATTTAATTATCCAATCAGTTTTCCAGAACAAATCTTCCTGTCTGTATAATCTGCTTGAGACACAGCAGGTTTCGAATCCTTACCATCACTGAAACTCTCCAACCAAGCCACAAGTATCCATTTACATAACATCAGGGTATTTGGAGAATTTATTCATCCTGTATACATTTATTTAAGATCATATCCACTTACACATTACTTTTTTTTTTTTTTATGCGGTACTCGGGCCTCTCACTGTCGTGGTCTCTCCCGTTGCGGAGCACAGGCTCCGGACGCGCAGACTCAGCGGCCATGGCTCACGGGCCCAGCCGCTCCGCGGCATGTGAGATCTTCCCGGGCCGGGGCACGAACCCGTGTCCCCTGCATCGGCAGGCGGACTCTCAACCACTGCGCCACCAGGGAAGCCCCACGTTACTTTTTAAAAGTGATCTTTCATCCCTAGAATAATTACTAAATGTATCTTGAATATCTTTGCTTCTTTTCTTTTCCAATTTGAGAAAGAAATCTTTTCAAGCACCCACAACTAGTGTTGTCTGAGGCCATTTCAAGCTACTTTGTCTTCCAAATAGTACCCGTGCTGTTCAAACAAGGTAACTAAGAGACGACCCCGCATTATAAAGTACTTTATAAGGAACCAAATACATACAAGATGACACCCTCCTTATGAGGGATTTTTTTCAAAGAATATCTAACCTTATATTCAAGCATATGTGATATGTGTGTGTGTGTACGTGGCATATAAATAGCGTATATATATATGTGTACACAGACACACATACACATAGAAATCATCTATATACTACAGAAATTTTCTGAAAGAAAAAAACAGAAAAGGCAGAAACAAATAAAACTGCAGTACAACGTGTTATTCAGGCTGTTGTCAGCCACTAAGTCACTTTTATAAGAATTAGAAAATGGTGTGTCTTACTCTGGGCTGATGCCCCCCTACTCCCTACAGCATGACTTGGAGAACACAAACTGGATTTTAGCCCCAACCTGTCCCAATGGGCAGTGTCTTTATGCAGTGAGCAACCTGCTCAACCAGACATGGTGGCCCTGAGAATCATCCTCTCCCATCTCTGGGCAGCCTTCTCACACTAACCCATCACAGAGTAGTCCAGAGCAAATACCCCTTCAGGCAGAACTCAAGTCCTTTCTGGATCTTTTTTATAATTATCCGAAGTGAATAAAGAAAAAAGGGAATAGAAAAATAGCAACCAGTTGGCCTAAGAGAGGCAAAAGAGTAAACTTTACTCTTATGCAAAATTCTAGTCTGTTTATATAATTAAAGCTTTCTGCTTTGTCTAAAAGGTACTTTCTCATCTGTAATGATAAGACTGGCTTACCAGTTAAACTATGAAGAGTTTTCCTTTACAAAGGACCTATAATATTAACACAAACCATTGGTTTATATAAATCATTGGTTAAGAGGTTTATCTGTTTTCCACATTAGTCATTATTTGGGACACAGAAAGAACTAATGATGTTTTCATGCCTATACTTGCACATTTATGCACTCCATCACAAACTTAATCAAAACCTATACCTCAATTTTCACTTGAGGCTCAGGAAAGCCTGCATTTTCCTATGAATCTTTTACCAGTCCTTTCTATAGACAGAACACTTACATGCCCCCCAAAAAGTTTTAATGTTTAAAAAAACGTTAAAGGCTTGAACAATTAAAATGTACATGATATCTCAGACTTTGAGATGGCTCCACCTTACAAATACCACCTTAAAATCTCTTCAGGAGAGTCCATAAAGCTAATCTGCATATAATAGGGAACACAAAGGTACAGATTTCTATTAGGAGTTACATATTCCACCTTGACCAGATTAAACAGCAAGAGACCTGTCCCAAAGATGAACAAGCACCACTGGAGGCTGAAATTCCACTTATAATAAATACTTCAGTAAAATTATTATAAAAACAACCACTTCTCAGCTCAGCTGAGGTCCAGTGCATCAGACAGACAGAAAACATTATAACCTGTAAGGCTGTATCAAGAGGATAAAATTCCTTGTTATATATATAGTAGTCTGTATCTGTTAATCTCAAATTCCAAATTTATCCCTCCTCCTCCCTTTCCCCTTTGGTAACCATAAGTTTGTTTTCTATGACTGTGAGTCTATTTCTACTTGTAAATAAGTTCATTTATATCATTTTTTTAAGATTCCACATCTAAGTGATATCATATGATGTTTGTCTTTCTCTGTCTGACTTCACTTAGTATGACAATTACTAGGTCCATCCGTGTTGCTGCAAATGGCATTATTTCATTCTTTTCTTATAGCTAAGTAATAATCCATTGTGTGTGTGTATGTATATATATATATATACACATACATACATATATATATACATATATATACACCACATTTTCTTTATCCATTCATCTGTTGATGGACACCTAAGTTGCTTCCATGTCTTGTTATTGTAAATAGTGCTGCTATGAACACTGGGGTGCAGGTATCCGAAAGGATAAAATTCTACAAGAATGTTCCTACCATAGAGCAAGCAGAATATAAGTGGTCTTTTTCCACTGGGAATTTTAATTTTAATACTGTGAGCATTGTTATATCTCTATGACAGGAGGGAATGGGGTCAGGAAATCACTCAACTTAAGGCCACACAGATGAAATCTGCTCTGTACATCAACATTCACATCCTGTAATTCTACTGATTAACTAATGAGATCAATTATAAATAGCACTATTTATCAACTTAAAAAGAACCTTTGGTCATATTGCCTTGGTGAAGTCAATCAGGAATGATTATTAGATTAAACTGGTAGTTCAGGAACATCACACATTTCTTAAAAATTAAGATTGCTTTATAAAAAGGCATAGTCACTTTGAGCATAACTATAGAGAAACAAGCCCTCTCATACTCAGGAGTGCACAAGGGTACAATTCCGATGCAGGGCAACTGACAACTCCTATCAAAATTCAAATGCATTCCCTTTGATCCCAAAATCCTACTTCTAAGGATTTTAATTTCTTACTTGTACCATGTTCTGAAGAATGTATGTACAAGTTTACTCACTGGACCACTATTTGTAGACCAGAAGCTTGGAAACATATTAAAAACCACTTAGTTGCATACTTAAAAGGTTGAATTTTATGGTGTGTGAATTATATCCCAACTAAAAAAAAAAGATTAGAAACAGTGCCAGTGTCCATCCACAGAGGATGGTTAAATAAATGCTGGTACATCCACACAGTGAAATACAAAGCAACAGTAAACAAGACCGAGGAGGCTCCCTTTAGTGAAACAAAGAGCTCTCCAGGACACATGGGGAAGTGAAAGGCAAGGGAAAGAATATCCGCTTGTATTTGCATAAAGAAACATAAAGGACATGTGACAAACTACTCCAGTGGTTCTCTCTCAGGGGCAGAGGTGGGAAACAACTAGAAGGGGCCAGGGATGGAGTAAGGCTATACAAAGTATTTCCTTTTGTATTGTTTTGATTTTTGAACTCTGTAAACATATTGCCTATTCAACATATTACCAGTTATCAACTCAAGTGTATTACCTATTAATTCACGTGGAATTCAGTACAAAGATGAAGATGACATGACATCATTTTTGGCTTTATATTAGACAGTGCATACTTTTGTGATGTATGATAAAGTATTTCGGGGGTAGACTTGTAGACTAGCACAGTTAAGAGTGAAGAGGGGGAAGAGAAACAGCTCTGACAATTTCTTTGTGTCAAATGTCAAGCCGTCAGTAAACACACACGACATTCAAATGCACTCTGGAGTGGAGGCAGAAGGCGCTCGTGTTTGACTGTCAGATCTGGCTAACTGCTGCTCCCCCGCCTGAGATGCAGATAAATCCACACAGCTGGGCCTTACAGCACACTGCTCTGCGCACAGCTTCTTTGCTGTCACCCTGGTGTCAAATACATCAAGCTGTTCGCACATGCCACACAGAAAGCCAGAGGGAGTGCAAAGCCTCGGCTCTCCCACCTGCAAGAGGAGCACTTGAAGACCCCTCCGTGAGGGCTACAACCACCTCCGTAGCTCCTGCAAGGAACGGGTACACAGACACAAGGCCTTAAGTAAAACACATTGCAACTCAAAACCATAAAGGTTGGATGTCAGAAACTTTAAACCTAATAAGCTTCTGACTCACTGTGAAAAGTTAAGTTGTATCTGAGCTTCCATATCTTGTCAAATAGGCATATAGCTTGCGAATCTTACAGGTATTACCTAAAAAGATTAACTGGACCATGACTCATAATGTGAAGGTGTATCTTTCACAGATGAAGTGTATTTTCCATCCCACTGGTGTCTCTTCAGCCTCGTCAGATTATGCTAACAGCCCCTATTCTTTAACCATTTTTCATTTTCCACATAATTTTTAAACTATGAATCATATTTTGTCAGGTTCATTAAAAAATTAATTTTGTCTGAGTCTTCAAAATATAATCACAAATAAAGGCTTATGAATGTTCAATATAAAAATAAGCACCTGATCTTCTGAGGGTTTCAAATAATAAGTAGGAAAACTGACCTAGTCCTTGGGAAGAGCATAAGTAAGGGAAATCTCCCCAAGGAAGACACATCAAAACTAATACCAGAAAGACTAGTGAGAAGTAGTTAAGCCAAAAGAAGTATAAATAAATATTTCATATACCCATATTCCATATTTGCTTTTAAAAAGAAAAAAAAAGTATCTCAACAAAGAGCATTCGCTTTCCTTTACTCACTGAAAATACGACACGGTAAAAATAAACAATTTGGTGGGAAGAGTAGAATTTGTATCCTGACTCTATCACTTCCTAGATGTGGTACCACACCTGAATCAACCTCTCCAAACCTCACTTTACTCATCTGTAAAACCCTGTTTCACAGGGTGTTGTGAAGATGAAATAAAATTAATCATATATATTAGTGCATTTTATAAACTATAAACTATGCAGATATTACGCAAATGGCATTCAAATGGAGGAAGGGGTCTATAACAAAGCACGAGCATCTAAGAAGCCTAACTGTTAGTTCTAACACCAGTACTACCAGCATAAATACATGATTTGGGACTGGTGTATCTCCCTGTGACGTATAAATGAAGTAGTACGTGTAGAGATCTAAGAACATTGCCAAGCACCTAAAAAACCCTCAATACACTTTGGCAACCACTTGCTACTGTTATTTACCCATGTCCGAAAAGGACAGTTTTATTTATTAGTTGTGAATTATTTATAAGCAATCCTATGTGTAACCCATCAAATCAGACTTTATGCCATATACATAAGAAATTCAGACATTAATTTCCCTGGGTGAACTACAGCAGAACTGTATGAAAACTCTCCATAACACTTTATATATATAAAATGCCTCGATTAACTACACTGGTGATAAAAATAAAAATTATTATGAAAGTTTAGAACAGATGAAGAAACAAAGGCCCATCCAGAGATACAAAGTGACTGGCAAAAATTACACTACTGGTCACAACTCATAATCTCATTCCCTAAGTATAAAGGTAATTTCCACTCCACTCCACCACACAACCCTGAAACAAGAGAAATCTGATCTTTCAAGAAGTGTTCAATCTTTCACTTTAAAAAAACACATAGAAATGTAAACATTTTAAGTAATTTTAATTAAAATCAATCCTATTTTTTAAACTTAAAACCAATGCTTATAACCACTACTTCTGGACTCTCAAGTCCTGGCTGCTTTGGTAGCTCTACAATGTTTGCAAGAATTTTTTTTTTTAGCATTTCTTGTTCAGTTCTTAATAATGGGAGCCTACGCTGTAGTAGACCAAAAATCCAGTTAGAGTAAAAAAAGAAACTCATAATCCTCAAATCAGGAAGAATTCTCAGGAGGATTTTGCCTCAATAGTGGTATAAAATTAGCCCTGGACTACTGCTCTATTCCTTTATAAACAGCTTAAAAGTAAGACTGAAAAGATCAAACTAATCAAAAACTACAAGGCATGGAAAGGAAGACAAGACTATAAGGCAAGGTAATGAGTGATAATGAAGAGAAAAATCAGTCAATTGGAACCGACCCCAAAATGGCACAGATGACAGAATTAGGAGACAAGTACATTAAAAATAGTGACATAACTGTGGTTCATAAGTACAAGAAGTTGGGAAAAGACTGAACATGGTTAATAGAGAAAAAGAAATTAAACTTCCAGACAGGAAAACCACAATGTCTGAGATGAAATATAAATATATTGGATAGGATTCAAAACAGGTTAGATATCATAAAAGAAAAGAATAGTGAAAACGAGACATAGCAGTGGAAATTATCCAAATGGAAACACAGGCAAAAAATAATTATTAGAGTATCAGTGAGCTGTGGGATGACTTTAAGCAGTTTAATACATATGATTAGAGTCATCAAAGAAGAGGAGAAAGAATGGGAGAAAGAAAAATACTGCCCAAGAATTCTCCATATTTGATGAAAACTATAAATCCACAGATTCAAGTTGTTCAAAGAACTACACACACACACACACACACACACACACACACACACACACAAAATGAGGAAATAACACTAAGGCACAATATAATCAAATTACTTAAAATCAGTGAAAAACAGAAAATCTTTAAAGCAGTCAGAGAAAAAGAAATAGTAAGTACACAGGAACAGATCATAACATGAAATATCTCATGGAAAGCATGTTACCCAAAGATAGTGAAGAAACATTTTCAAATAACTGAGAGAAAAAAAAAATTTGTCAAACTAGGTTTCTATCCCAAGCCAAAACATCTTCCAAAAACAAAGGCAAAATAAATACTTTTTCAGATATATAAAAGTAGAAATTCAACACCAGCAGCACTTCATGGTAAGAAATGATAAAGGAAGACCATGAGATAGGAAGAAAATGATACTAGATAAATCTGAGTCTTCACAGGGGAATAAAAAGCATCACACATAATAACTACATTTGAAATAGAAAAGACTTTATTCCTTACTATATAATCTTTATAAAAGACAACTATTTAAAGCAAAAATAATAGTACACTGCTGGGTTTATAATATATGTAGAAGTGAAACAGGTACTAACAATAACACAACAGTTAAAACAGAGCGGAAGTATCTTGTAAGATTCTTAAACTACACGTGAAGTGCAATAGTACTACTTCAAGGAAGAATCTATTAAGATAAAGATGGATACTAGAAACCCTAAAACAATCATAATATAATAACAAAGAGTTATAGGAGACTAGCCAACAAGAGAGACAAAACAGAATCATGAAAACTCAAATAGAGAATAAAAGAGAACAAAGGGCAAAAAGTAAACTGGTAGAATTAAATCCAACCATATAAACAATCACATTTAATGTAAATAGCCTAAACAATTCAGTTAAAAAGAAGAGACTGTCAGATTAAATTCTAAAAATCAATATCCAACTATATCCTGCCTATAAGATATTGACCTCAAGTATAAAGAAACAAATAAATTAAAAGTAATAGGATGGACACAACAATGTGAATGTACTTAATGCCACAAAACTGTACACTTTAAAAAGTCTTATGCATATTTTATCACAATAAAAATATTTTAAAAAGTAAAAGGATGAAAAAAAATATTTACCACAGTAATACTAATCAAAAGAAAGTTGAAGTAGCTATACTGACACTAGACAAAATAGATTTCAGAGCAAAAAATATTACTAGAGGCAAAAAGAGTCATTTCACAATCATAAAGGAATCAATTCATCAAGAGAACATACCAGTCTTAAATATCTATGCAACTAATAACAGATCTATCAAATACATTAAGCAAAAATTGATAGACTAGCAAACAGAAATATGCTTGACCGTTGAACAGCACAGGGGTTAATCCACATATAACCTAGAGTCGGCCTTCTGTATCCGCGGTTCCTCCGCTTCCAGTTTTAACCAACCAAGAATCATGTAGTACTATAGTATTTGCTATTGAAAACTATCCATGTTATAAGTGGACCCACACAGTTCAAACCCATGTTGTTCAAGGGCCAACAGTAGATGATTCCACAATTATAGTCAATATCACCCCTCTCTCAATATGCCACAACAAGTACTCGGAACACTTAGTAAGAATACAGAAGACCTGAACAACACCATAAACTAACTTGACCTAATTGACATTTATATAACAGTTAACCAAACAGCAAAATACACATTCGTTTCAAATACACGTAGAACATTTGCCAAGACAGACCATATCTTGATATCACTATATTTAAAAGGATTCAAATCATTTAAAAAAAACATGTTGCCTGGGGGAGAATGATGTCAGGAACATGGCCGAGTAAGACGTCACTTGATTGTATGCCCCCCCTCAACAAAAACAATTTGGCATCCAACCACAGACAAAAGTGCCTTCTGTGGGAGCTGTGTGATCCAGCATCACACTCCAGGGACCCAGGAGAAGTCTTGTCAACCTGTGAGTCAGGAAATAGGCATACAGACCTCAATCCCAGCTGTGGACCCTGAAATGGCCCAGGAATGGGCTCCAGCTCCTCTCAGCCAAGGTCCAGGAGGCCCTGGAGAACACCAACTTAGACAATCACCCACAGAAAAGAAAGCCTTTGTGGAAGTCGAGGAGTTCAGTGGAGAAGTTCCAGCACAGTGTTTGAGCACAAATATCCAAGAGTGGACACACTGGAGAGAGTAAGAGGAATGGTTTGACGTACCAATGTCACCCCTCCCACAAGGGAGCACAGCTCAGTGCTAAGAGAATCCGTCTTGGCCCGAGATTTCTCCCACAGTAAAAAGTGAAACCGTGTGAGTGGGTAGCCAGCTCCTCCAGCCGTGTGGGATGCTACCAAAGAGGCACATTTCTCTCTCACTTAATCATGAGCTGCATGACTGGGGTCGGGGGGAGGAGGGGGAGCATGAAAGGCTGAGAGAACAGCAGCCAGGGATTGGAATGAATGTATTAAAGGGACATATATCCTATTAACCACATCACGGACTCCATCAAGGGGCCCACTCACAAGACACTAGGGTTGTCCCATCTGCTGATCCCCCAACTGGACCATGGGCTTCCCTCACAAACACTCCCATTCTCCCATTCTGTGGCAGGTATGCACACTCCTGATGGTGCTGAGAGCAAGCTTTTGCATGCTCTCTAGTGAGCATGCTCAGAAAGCCATTCTGAATCTGTGGACCAGAGAGAGACCACAAATCTGAGCATTCAGCACTGCCCTTGGAAAAGCAAAAGGGAGGCTGTCAGTACTCAGCCTGGTGCTTTGCAGAACTGAGAGAAGGTATACAAGCTTAAGAATTCTGCCACAAGAGGGAGCAAGAAATGTGGGACAGGGGTATCCAAGAAGGTTTGAGAGAGCCTCAGAATACCTATCATGGCAGACAGTAGGAATTTCTCTCTGGAAGTCAGTCAGTTAAGACTAGAGGAAGTGAGTGCTACTTCAAATGCAGACAGCAAATGTCAGACTTCAAGGAATATGAAAAATCAAGGAAACAGGACACCATCAAAGGATAGCAATAGGGCTTCCCTGGTGGCGCAGTGGTTGAGAGTCCACCTGCCAGTGCAGGGGACACGGGTTCATGCCCCGGTCTGGGAAGATCCCACATGCTGCGGAGCGGCTAGGCCCATGAGCCATGGCCGCCGACCCTGTGCATCCGGAGCCTGTGCTCCACAACGGGAGAGGCCACAACAGTGAGAGACCCGCGTACTGCAAAAAAAAAAAAAAAAAGGATAGCAATAATTTTCCAGTAACTGACTCCAAAGACATGGAGGTCTATGATTTGCCCAATAAAGAATTCAAAACAGTTGATTTAAGGAAGCTCAATAAGCTACAAGAACATACAGAAAGACAATTCAAAGAATTTGGGAAAAAAATTCACAAACAAAATGAGAAGTTAAACAAAGAGACAGAAATGATAAGGAACCAAACAAATTATAGAGCTGAAAAATACAGATGAATGTATGAAATTATGAATGAAATAAAAAGTGCAACAGAGCGTATCAACAGCAGAATGGATTAAACAGAAGAAAGAATCTGTGAAGAGAAAACAGGACTTTTGAAATTATCGGATCAGAGGAAAGCAAAGAAAAAAATGAAAAAGAGTGAAGAAGGCCTACGTGAACTGTAAGATACCATCAAGAGAAGCAGTCTGTGAACCTCTGGACTCCAAGAAGGGAAAGAGAGGGAGAAGGGGGCAGAAAGCATATTTAAAGAAATAATAGCTGAGAACTTCCCAAATATAGGGAAGGATCTGGCCATCCAAATTCATGACACTCATAGGTCCCCAAACAAATTCAACCCCAAAAGATCTAACCCAAAATACATTACAATAAAACTGTCAAAACTCAAAGACAAAAAAGAGAATCTCAAAAGCAACAAGAGAAGCCTATTACCTACAAGGGAACCCCCATAACACTATTGGATTTTCAACAAAAACTTTACAGACCAGGAGACAGTGGGATGATATATTCAAGGTGCTGAAAGAAAAAAACTACTAACCAAGAATTTATTTGGCAAAGTTGTCCTTTGAAAATGAAGAAAAAATACTTTCCCAGACAAACAAATGCTGAGGGAATTCATCTTTACGAGATCTGCCTTACAAGAAATGCTAAAAGGAATTCTGTAAGCTGAAATGAAAGGACACTAAATTAATAACACAAAAATATACGGAAATATACAATACACTGATAACATACATAGTAAAAATCAAAACTCTGATACTGTAACATGGTGATGTGCTAACCACTTATCTCTAATATAAAGACTGAAATAGTTTAGTAAACATATTTTTTAAACTATACCTACAATAATTTACTAATGAATACACAATACAAAGAGAGGTAAATTTTGACATCAGAAAAATAAAAGGGAGGAATAAAAGGGTAGTTTTTATATGCAACTATCAGCATAAGATAGATTGCTACATCTATAAGATGTTTTATGTAAACCTCATATTAACCATAAAGCCAAACCCTACAGTTGATACACAAGCATGAAGAGAAAGGAATCAAAGCATACCACTAGAGAAAATCATCAGTTCACAAAGGAAGACAGCAAGAGAGGAAGAAAAGAACAAGGGCACTACAAAATAGCCAGAAAACAATTTAAAAGATGGCATTGGTAAGTCCCTTCCTATTAATAATCATTCTAAATGTAAATGGAGGGGCTTCCCTGGTGGCGCAGTGGTTAAGAATCCACGTGCCAATGCAGGAGACATGGGTTCGAGCCCTGGTCCAGGAAGATCCCACATGCTGTGGAGCAACTAAGCCCATGCGCCACAACTACTGAGCCTGCACTCTAGAGCCTTCGAGCCACAGCTACTGAAGCCCGCGCACCTAGAGCCCACGCTCCACAACAAGAGAAGCCACCACAGTGAGAAGCCCACACACCGCAACAAAGAGTAGCCCCCGCTCGCCGCAACTAGAGAAAGCCCACGCACAGCAACGAAGACCCAACACGGCCATAAATAAATAAATAAATTTTAAAAAATAAATAAATAAATGTAAATGGATCAACTTCTTCAAACAAAAGACACAGAGTAGCCAAATGGATTAAAAAAAATACAATACACAACTCTTTGCTGCCTACAAAAGACTCACTTAAGATTTAAGAACACAAAAAGAGAGCTATACTTAGGGTATAGGGTAGCTATACTTAGATGAAATAGACTTTAACTCAAAAGCAGCAATAAGAGATAAAGAAGGTCATTATACCATGATAGATGGGTAAATTCATGAAGCTGATATAACAATCATAAATATATATATACCCAACATTGGAACACCTAAATATATTAAACAAATACAGTCGTCCCTCGGTATCCATGGGAGATTGGTTCTAGTACTCATCTCAGAAACCGAAATCCAAGTATGCCCAGTCCCACAGTTGGTTCCCTGTACTCATGGGTTCCACATCCAGAGATTCAACCAACCACAGATTACAAATTTAGTACACAATCCATGCTTGGTTGAATCTGTGAATGCAGAACCCATGGATATGGAGGGCTGATTGTATATTTATTGAAAAAAATCTGCAGTTCAAATCCATGTGGTTCAAGCGTCAACTGTACTAACAGATCTGAAGAGAAAAACAGACAACAATTCAATAATAGTGGGGACTTCAGTACTGCACTTTCAACAACAGGTTATCCAGACTGAAAATCAGTAAGAAAACGTTGGACATGAACTATACTTTAAGTATACTTTAATACTTAACATACATATACAGAGCATTCCATCCAGAATACATTCTTCTCAAGTGCACAAAGAACATTCTCCAGGACAGATGTATGGTAGGCCATAAAACAAGTCTCAGCTAATTTAAGGGGACTGAAATCATACCAAGTATCTTTTCTAACTACAATGGTATGAAACTGGAAAGCAGTAACGAAGGAAAGTTGGAAAATACACCAATATGTGCAAATTAAAAAACAGACTCCTGAACAACCAATAGATCAAAGAAGCTATAAAAAGAGAATTTTAAAACTATCTTAAAACAAACAAAAATGGAAACTCAACATACCAAAACTTATGAGATGCAGGAGAAGCACTTCTGAGAAGGAAGTTTATAGTGATAAATGCATACATTAAGAAAACTAAAAGCTCTCCAATAAACAACTTAACTTTACCCCTAAAGGAACTAGAAAAAGAATGAACTAAGCTCAAGTTAGCAGAAAGAAGGAAATAACCAAGATCAGAGCAGAAATAAATGAGAGACAAGAAAAGAAAAAAAAAAAAAAAGAAACAAAAAGACTCAATAAAACCAAGTGGTTTTTTTAAAAGATATGCTAAATTGACAAACTTTTAGCTTACTAAGAAAAAAAGAGAGAAGATGTAAATAAAATTATAAATGAAAAGAGAAATTACAAATAATAACACAGAAATACAAAGGATCGTAGAACTACTAAGATTAATTATATGCCAACAAACTGAATAACACAGAAGTGGATAAATTACTGGAAACATTCATCTACCAAGATTGAACCATGAAGAAATAGAAAATCTGAACAGACCAATAACAACAAGTAAGGAGACTGAATGAGTAAACAAAAACCTCCCAACAAATATGATTTCACTGGTGAATCAAACATTTAAAGAAGAATTAACGCTCTTCTCAAACTCTTGCAAAAATTAAAGAAAAAGGAATACTCCCCAACTCATTATTAGCAAACCAGATTCAACAGCACATTAAAAAGATCATACACTATGACCTAATAGGATTTACCCCTCAGATGCAAGGATGGTTCAGCATATGCAAATCAATAAATGTAATACACCACATTAATAGAATAAAAGATAAAAATTATATGATGATTTCAATAGATGCTGAAAAAGCATTTGACAAAATACAACATCCCTGCATTATAAAAACTCTTCAAAAAATTGGGTATAGAAGGAATGTACCTCAACAGAATAAAAGCCATATAGGACAACCCCACAGATACATCATACTAAAGGTTCAGAGCTTTTCTTCTAAGATCATGACAAGGGTACCCACTCTCACCACGCCTATTCACAGCATGATACTAGAAGCCATAGCCAAAGCAATTAGGCAAGAGAAAGAAATAACAGACATCCAAATCGAAAAGGAAGAAGTAAAGCTGTCTCTGCAGATGATATGATCTTATGTACAGAAGATCCTGAACACTCCACCAGAAACTGTTAGAACTAATAAACAAATTCTGTAGGGTTGCAGGATAAAAAATCAACACACAGAAATCTATAGTGCTTCTTTACACTAACAGTGAAGTATCTGGAAAATACTTAGGAATAAATGTAACCAAGAGAATCCAAAAATAGTCCATCCTATTTATGGTCGATTGATTTTTGACAAAGATTCAAAGTTAATTCAATGGAAAAAGAAAATCTTTTCAACAAATAGCACTTGAAGAATTAGATATCCATATTTAAAAAACAAAAGAACTTTAATCCACAACTTGTACTATATATAAAAATTAACTCTAAATGAAGAAATATACAAATATAAAACCCAACCCAAAATATAAATATAAAACCTAAACTATAACACTAGTAGAAAAACATCTGACAAATTCTTTGAGTCTTTAGGGTAATCAAAGGCAAAGTTTTCTTATATATGAAACTAGAAGCACAATCCACAAAAGAAAAATAAACTAAACATCAAATTCACCAACTTCTACTTTCAAAACTCTCAAAGCTAGAACTCTAATACACTGCTCTCATGAAAATAAAATGTTCCAACCACTTTGGAAGACAATCTGCCAATTTCTTAAAAAGTTAAGGTATATACCTGCAACGTGACAGCACATGTCCATACAAAAACGTGTACAAAAATGTTCACAGCAGCTTTACTTGTAACTGCCAACCCACTGGGATTAACCCAAATGTCCATTAACAAGTGAAGAGATAAAAAAATTGTAGTATATTGAAAAACAGAAAAAGAAATTTTGCTATATCAATACAAAAATTCACTACTCAGTGATAAAAAGGAATAAACTATTGATACGTGCAACATGGATAAATCTCAAAACCCTAGGCTGAGTGAAGGAAGCCATGCCAAATCAAAGAGTACATACTTCATGATTCCATTCATGCAAAACTCTAGAAAATGCAAATTAATCAACAGTGACAGAAAGCAGATCAGTGGTTGCCTGGGGCCAGGGATGAAAGGAAGAGGGAAGGATTACCAAGAGGCACAAAGAAACTATAGGGTGTAATGAATATGTGCAGCATTTTGATTCCGGTGGTGGTTTAAAAAGTATATATACGTGTGAACACTTATCAAGAAAACGTTTTTACAAAAGAGAAGGGGTAAAGTGAGGATAATATGGCATATGCAAAATTGGACCTGTTGCCATCTGGGGCGTAAACTTTGGATTATCGTTCAGTTTCCTTCATTGCTTTAGTCAGACTTTCTACTACTTGAGGCAATTTAAGTAATGTATATTTTTCTAAATATCTATTTCACATAACTTAGTTCTCAAATGTATCATATTTTCATACTATTCTTAGTGATACCAGTAATGTGTCTTCTTTAGAGTCTCTGATATCAGATCACATGGTTTACTTCCTCCTTTCTCACATTCTCATTAATAATTGTTATCTACAGTTCTGATTTTGTACTTACTTTAAAACAGAAAAGTAGTATTTTAAACCAATAATTAAGTGAATTTGCCAATACGTTTTATCAATTTCTATGCTCACCCTTTTTTCTTGTATTAAAAACCTTCCCTCAGCGTTCACTTTTATTCTTGTTAAATTGCAACATATAACAGTTTTCCTAGTGAGAGTCAGAGGATAATGACCGGGGCACAAACCCACGTCCCCTGCATCGGCAGGCGGACCCTCAACCACTGCGCCACCAGGGAAGCCCATCTTAGTCTTTTTTATGGCCGAAAATATCTGTACTTTTTCCTCATGCTTGAATCAAAGGCTACTTGGATTTTAAAAATTGAAATTAACTATAATCTTCCCTTAGCACTTGGGACACTTTATTCCCCTGTCTTCTAGCATCTACTGTTACTAACAAGAACCTTCTTTTTGTATATAAACTGCATTTTTTGGAGTGTGAATCTCTTCGGGATTTTTTTTTCTTTATATCCCTCACATTCCAGTTTCAACATGATGGTATTGCTCAGAGTATCAGACTCATGTCTTTCTTTAAATAAGGAAAATTCTCAACTCTTGCTTCTTCAGATTTTGTTTCTCCATCATAATCTTCATTCTACTTTTCTGGAACTACTATTAGACATGTGGAATCTCTCAATCTATCCTCCAAGTCCCCCAACTGCTCTCTCTTTTTTTTCAGTCTTTTGTCTCTTTATGCTACATTGTGGGTGAATTCCTCAGTAGTCTCACCCAATTCATCAATTCTCTTTCTAGTTGTATCAGGGCTAAAGTTCATCCCATCTACTGAGTCTATTATTTCTATGACTATACTTTTCATTTCCAAAATTTGTACCTGGCTGTTTTCCATGTAAAGCTGTTGCTGTTCCATTTCTGCATTCGGGGGCATTTTTAAATCTCATTTTTATCAATGTGATGCCTTTTCTTATCCCTTTGAATTTCTTGAACACAATTATTTCAGTCTTTGACTGACTTTTCTATAAAATTAATCTCATCTGGAATGAATTTTTATTCACATTGTTGATTCTCTTTGCACTTGTTTTCCTTAATTATTTCAGTATTTTGTTTTGAAGGTTAATTCTGAGTGGACAGTTTTTTTGTCTTTGCTTCCCCCCCACCTCCACATGTGCTCCCCTTTCCCTCCACAGTGGTTCAGCAGTTTCCTCCACTAGGACCCTATACCACCAGTCCAGGACCAAGCCTCACAAATGGTGATCTGGAGCACTACATTCTCTCCCCCCACCACTCCACAATCAATCAGTCTGATTCAATTTCTACTCTTGAAGGTTTACCTGTCTTCTGTCCCTCAAAACCCCTAGCTCCATATAAGCTATGTTCCTGACACCGTGGTCTTTTTTCAGTCTCCTTTTATGAGAAGTACAACTCCACTTCCACCCCTGGCTTCACACAGTAAGCGTAGTTCTGGTTCCATCTCAAGTGGTAAAGCCTAGTCCC
The DNA here is from genome assembly GCF_003031525.2 of Neophocaena asiaeorientalis asiaeorientalis. Classification (NCBI taxonomy): domain Eukaryota; kingdom Metazoa; phylum Chordata; class Mammalia; order Artiodactyla; family Phocoenidae; genus Neophocaena; species Neophocaena asiaeorientalis. Next base: position 5,036,308 of record NW_020173491.1, on the reverse strand, counting down.
TATGACCCATAGGACCTAAATTCACTTTTTGTTTCCACACCAGAAACCCTGCAGGACCATAGTTTCAATTCAGCTTATCCCTTTACGTTTTGTTCTCTTTCTGGTCAACAGTATCCTCCCTGTAAGCCCAGCTATGACTCTTTTATTACCCTTTATTCTTTCAATGTGTTATCTGTCATTGACCTTGTTTGGAGCAGAAGGCATACATAAACTGTGAGCTTAACTGCACCATTTAACAAGAAGGCACAGATGATTTCTTTATAATAAAAATTCTTTGCAAGAGACTCACTAGGTCAAAAGGTATGCTCTTTTAAAGTCTCTTGATTCAGATTGTGAAACTGCCCTCCAGGAAAACAGTATCCATTTCATCCCCTCAATAGACAATAACTATTTCTTCATATACTCAAATACCAGTTATTATCAAACTTTTAAATCTTTAGCAAGTTGATAAATGAAAAAACAAGATCATCCTAATTTATATTTCTTTGATTGTTATTCAGGTTGAGTAACTTCTCATACGTTAATTGCCATTTGCAGTAGCTCTTTTGTGAAATGCTTGCTCATGTCTTTTGTCTTTTTTTTTTTTTCGGCAGGCGGACTCTCAACCACTGCGCCACCAGGGAAGCCCGTCTTTTGTCTTTTGTGTGTGTGTGTGTTTGTGTTTTTTGCTGTTCTAACTCTAAGAACCTACACTTGTGTCCATGTAAAGACAATGAATCTGGGTCTTATGCAAGTTGATTAGTTAGAATTCATTTCTCCTTCATTCTTGCATTATGAGCACCTTTCTAACAAATTGATGCAAGAGAGGAGTTCACCTCTCTTGCATCAAGCTATAAAACTACATTTTTCAGCACTTTTTAAATGTCCTCCCTAAGACAGCACCTTTCCCTACACCTCATACTTTCCCAAGTATTCCACCAAGTTAGCATTCCTTGATCTCATAAATTACTCTTTGAGGCAAAATTTTTTTTAAATAAGTAAGACCACAGGTATAAAAATATATACTTTAGGGCTTCCCTGGTGGCGCAGTGGTTGAGAGTCCGCCTGCCGATGCAGGGGACACAGGTTCGTTCCCTGGTCTGGGAAGATCCCACATGCCGCGGAGCGGCTGGGCCCGTGAGCCATGGCCACTGAGCCTGCGCGTCCGGAGCCTGTGCTCCGCAACGGGAGGGGCCACAACAGCGAGAGGCCCGCGTACCGCAAAAAAAAAAAAAAATATATATATATACTTTAGCTCTTCAGATAATAATTTGAATATCAAGACCTATTTACCTCACCAACTTGATCTTAAGTTCCCGCCTACAATCATCAATTTTAAGAATGTAGACCAAGTTTCAAAAGGGAAGAAAGTTTCCTGAAAAGAAAAATTTCTATGATCAAAAGCAGCTAAACAGGATCTAAAAAGAAATAAAGCGTCGGGAATTGATTGGGGAATGGACTGGAACTTTGGGGGAAGGGCAGTTTACACATGTGAAGAATATAATATTAATATCAAAGCAATAAGTACCTTTAACAAAAGGTTGGGTTCTTCACTCAGGGTTACTGACTTAGAAGAATTCTAACGTCTTTGGACTTCATTTGGAGCAGCTGCCTTATAAACTAAAATTTCCTTGAGCCACCTCCACATATTCTACTGAAAACAGAGATAATCACTTACCCAAGATTCTTCTCCACAGTCCAAGTACTGCCCATAATTTTTTAAGTGAATACAAGAGCAAGGGCAATACCATTCCAAACCATAAGAGAGATAACAGATTAATTAAAACTCTTTCACTGACATTGTACCTTCATTCTAGCTCCAAGGACCTAATAATGGACCCCTTACATTTCCAAGAGGAGAAAAACTCTCCTCTTGGCCACACCTGTTTAGTTGAAAAAGTCAAATTCTCTCAATCATGTTTCAATCTTCAGGGAACTTTCCACCTGGAAATCTGATACCTTAGTAGTCTACTCCCAGGTCAGAGGACAGAGCTCTGAGATTTCACCACGTGTCTTGCCCAGCTTAGCATCGGTCTGATCAAACTAAGCACTTTCCTGCTAGCAGTCCAACTGTAAATAATAACACTTGAGGCCAGTAGGATTTCTGACTTCTTTGTAATTTTACAAAGCTTTAACTATTAAACCATGATCGAACAACCTGCCATGGGAAAGCAGAATGTACATGGTGCTGCAGTAAAGACATCAGTAAGTGACCTCAGTGACTGTCCATTTAATTATCCTTAGCTCTCCACTGTCCCTCTCTGGACCTCTGTGGTTTCCACAGCAACTGCTGCATAAACAAACATTAAACACTTCCCCTTGTGCAGGCACAACTGAATTATACAAGACATGATATATTACTTTAACAACAACAACAATAGAAATCCCTTAGCTGCTGACACAGCTATAGAAACTATTAGTTTTGCCTAGCAGTGATGAAAAGGTAAAGGAAAAAATACCTAAAAGAATAAGTTATTTAATAACTATTTTATGGGTCTATAATACAAAGTAGGTATTTCTTTTTGCTTTCATTTATCCATTCCCAGGATTCCGGAGAGTCAATACACACTCTTTATTATCAAAATTTCTTGATTGAGGTATTGAGCAAAACGGTGTAACTTCATCAGTATGCATTTAATCTTATTTCAATATGTGCATTTTATGTTCACAAATTTCCTTTTCCGATTATATCACTAAGGAGAAATTACCACTGCTGGCTTGTCTTGATAAAAAGTAAATAATAATTCTAATAAAGTTATTCTTTTGCAAATACACTAAAGCTTGCAACCTAACCTAACCAACCCATGTGTTAATTTTACTGTGCTGTAAAATATATATAAAACTCCAATTTGACATATAATAAGCAGAGGACCAGTCTTCCCACTTAGTTATTCAGATTTTAACTTCAGACATAAAGATACTTCTTTAAGTACTCTCCAAACACAAGACAAAAAAAGCGGGAGACACAGCCTAAAATAATGGTTAAGAGCACAAGCTCTAAACCGTATTGGTTCAAATCTTGACCCTGCCAATTACTAGCTGTGTGACCTTAAGTTGCTTAACCTCTCTGTGCCTCAGTTTCCCCATCTATAAAACAGATATAGTAATCGTACCTACCTCACAAGGTTGTTATGAAGATTAAATTAAATGGGTTATTATTTGTAAAGAAACAAGTGTGTGTGCAATTCCTTGTAGAAAATAAACACTATATGTGTTTGATACATTTTATTTAATTTTACATGTTAATAAAAGTTTAAAAATAGACTAAAAAGGCCAACAATTTTGCCTGTCTCATGGTTCCATTCCTTCCTGCTTTCCCTGGGGTCATGTGCCTGTCTTCACAGTTCTATTTTATATCCTCAAGCTACCTCTTCCTCTCCACAGGTCTCTTCTCTTCATCCTTTGTGCTTACATTATCTCAGACTTAAAAAAAAAAAACAATCCTGCCACCCTAAGAAATTGTTAATTAATTTGCTAATTAATTAATTAAACCCTTCCTTGGCTTTTCCCACTTCCCACCCCAGCTACCACCCCAATGCGTTCTTTTTTGCCCTGCCAAACTTCCTGAAGAACCATCTAAGATAAATGACCCAAGTTCTCACTATCTCATTTTGCCCTAATGCCCATTATGACCTAGCTTCTACCACTGTCATTCTACTAAAACGATTCTTCCCAAGATCAGTGACCAACTCCTCTGGCTAAAATGCAGCCTCATCCTCTCAGTCATTTGGGAAGCATTGGGCACCGTTAGGTACATGCATTCCTTTCTCAAAATCCTCTTTTCCCTTGGTTTCTATAAAATCTCCTCCCTTTTATTCCTCTAGCCTAGCCTCTCTCCTTCTCAGTCTCTGTTTCAGGTCTTTCTTCCTCTGCTCTGAGTAGCAGACATACCCTACTCTTCTCCTTCTTCCCCCTCAACAAAACATTCTTCCTTTAGGCAATCCCATCTTCTTAAAATGAGTTCATTACAGGTAACACTCAACATCTCATCTCTAACCCAAACCTACATCAAATTGTCTCCAGGATATTACAACGTGAAAGTCCCCACCAGCACCCGAGATTCCATAAGCTCACAATCAAAGTCAACGCTTTCCTTTCCTAACTTCCTGAAGTCTGTTTCTCCTGTTTTTCATCTTAATGTCAGCGCCAGCCAGACTGAAAATGGTGGAGTTCTGTTCCCCTGCTTCTTCTCACTCACTTCATTCATGGTTATTGACTGTAACAGGCATGCTAACTTTCAATCACTACAAAAGTCTTACAAGGATGAAGCAGATATCATTTCCCCCATTTTAAAGAAGTGAAAACCAAGACTTAGACAAAATACCTGGTTCAAGATTTCAAAGCTAGTAAAAGTCAAAGCCAGGATTTGAATTCACATGTTTATCTACTAAACCCGGGCTGCATAACACAGTACACTGGAAATATTTATTTAAACTTAAAGATGCACATTCCAACCACTGCCTCTACTGAGAGCCAGGTCCCAAGGAGATAATAGTGATCATGTCAGATCTATCAAGACAGATATTCCTGCCATCATGGAACCCAACACATGGTAGAAGTATCAGAAAATTAAACAAGCAAACTATAATCAAATGCAGGAAGTCCTATGATACAGAATGCAAAGACGACAGCACCTAACTTAAAAGATAGGATACAGAGCTCTGGGGGAAGGCTTGCCAGAAGTAACATGTGAGCTGAGAACCGAAACACCAGTAGGTGTTAGCCAAGCAGAGGGAAAGGTGGTCAAAAGCATCCCAGTGACAAGGGCTATTACCAATAGAAATAAATAAATAACAAGTGTTGGCATGAGTGTAGAGAAACGCTGTTGGTGGGAATGTAAAATGGTGCAGGTCGGGATGGAAAACAGTCTGGCCGTTCCTCAAAAGATTAAAAATTCAATAACCGTATTATCCAGCAATTCCATTTCTGGGTATACACCCAAAAGAACTGAGAAGTGGGTTTCAAAGAGATATTTGGACACTAATTTTCACAGCAGCATTATTCACAACAGCCAAAAGACGGAGGCAACCCAAGTATCCACCAATAGATGAATGGATAAACAAAATGTGATATATTCATACAATAGAATATTATTTGTCTTAAAAAGTTAGGAAATTCTGATACTACTATCACATGAATGACCCCTGAGGAATATTATGCTAAGTGAAATAAGCCATTTCAAAAGGACAACTGCTTATATGAGGTACCTGGAAGAGTCTCAACCCACAGAGACAGAAAATAGAATGGTCATTTCCAGGGGCTGGGAAGAGGGGGGAATTGAGAGTTAGTATTTAATGGGTACAGAGTTTCTGTGTGCGATGATGAAAAAGTTCTGGAGATGGAAGGTGGTGATGGTTGCACAACAATGTTAACGTACTTAATGCCACTGAACTGTCCACCTAAAAATGGTTAAGATGGTTAATTTCATGTTACGTGTATTTTACCACCATTTTTTTAAAGTGTTCCAGATACCATGAAAAGTACGTGCGAAGGTCAGAAAGCAAAAAAATAAATAAAATAAAACAAGAACATGGAGAATCTGAAGAAAGCAAAAAGTTCAGAAAGGCTAGGGAAAAAGAGACCAAAAACACACATTTTCAGTTGACATGATTTCTAAACTAGATATGCTCTTAAGCATCTGGGGCCACATACTGTTCTCCAAATAGAGCAACCACATATGATTTTTCGCATCATGGAATTAGGCCAGGAAAAAAAAAAATGTTAACAATTGCTTAATCAGAAATGAGAGCCTTCTCGAGCTTCAAAGTTAGGAAACTTTCATCAAATTCCAAGAGCCTGTAAAGTTTTTCTAGGCTGAGGGTACAGAGCAATCATACTCACAAGAAGTCTAAACCACAAAGAGTCTCAGGGCTTCATCACGGCTCTCTGAAAAGACAAGTAGTACTTGTTGCTTTTGGAGAACAACCTAGCTCATGGGGCAGAGTAGGGGGAAGGCTTCTGCCTGTGTTCCCTGAACATTTTGTAGATCTTGAGCTTACTTTACAGATCATTACAGCTCTGCCTGCGAGTAGGATTACACACAAGGTTATGCCAATGGTTCCATTTTCAGGCTATCTCTCTCATCCGTAAAATTCAATTCAGGCTTAAAGCTGGCACACAAAGTCCTGGCTCAGAGAATATCTTTATTTATGTAGTATGCAAATGAGCACAGATGTAGTCATATATTTGTATGTATGTAAATAAGCATACACACACATACAAAAAACAAATAGCAATGAACAATTTTAAAAGTGCACAGCTCTAACAGATTTTAAGATGCTTTCATCACTGCAATATATTACAGCTTTACAAATGTAATACAGTCTTAAACCAAAATATTTCATTTCCAAAATGAAATCTGGCTTGTGGTTAATTTATTCCAGCACCTAGTTCTTATTACTTACTCAATAGGCTTGAATAGGAAAATACAATGTATTTGCACACTGACTGAGAGAGCACAGTGTACGAACAAGTAAGAGACACATGCCTGAGCTCTCCCTACTCCCCGGGAGGTAACTGCCCCCGTGAGACTGAAGAAGCATCCAGTACCAAGTATTTTCCAGGAAGACAGGGAAATGGAGATAGAGGGTGAACGAGAATAAGGTCAAATTTGTATCAAAAGCAGAACAGCACGTAGCCCAAGAGGTAAAAGGAGGTCGAGAGTAAAGAAAGAGCAAAGATGAAACACGAAGAATTTACAAACTTTAGTTAAGGTTTAAATTTGGAGAAGACCCATCAGACTATAATTTCCTAAACTCAGGAATCTGTACAGTTGACTCTAATTCGGGGCACATATTCTATAAATGTTGACAGAACATCACTTGAGGGAAGGAAACGTGACCCACTTTGCTTCTTGTTGATCTTCACGCCAATCCTGCTAACTCTCAACAAAAGCATGGCATTTCCAAATACCCACAATTTATGGTTAAGGGAAGCAAGGAGACTCAAGTGGGACAGGAAGCAGAGGGGCCAGCCCTAGAATTACCCAATCACACGGAATCAGCGGAACACATATCTGGATTTGCTCTGTCATAAACCAGCAACGATGAATAATTCAGTGTCCTTGACTGGTCTGAACCTTCATCACTCAACTATGCAGTCCAGACTCAACTGTCTTCTCTCTGATATTTTATTTTTTGGCTTGACTGAACTATAATTTCACTTGACTCACCTAGTCTGCTAGGGACACACTATACAGACTTAGACTTAAGATGAAAGATGTTTATATGATTAGTCAATATGCCAGACTTGCAGATGAACTAAAAGAGGGGGAAGAAGAAAAACTCAAAAGCTTAGGAAAAAAATGTCACCTGCCAACACAGCATTAATCTCATCCATTTTTATCAATGTCATTCCCCTTTCTGTTCAACATTAGGTCTCAAATTTAATCTGCTGAAACTATATGAGTCAGCCTGAAATGAACGATGAGGTTTGCATGAAATCTAACACAAAAGAAAGTTAATTTTGTTTTTAAAATTCTACTTGCTCTATTTTCCTTGGGCCAACAGGTACATGTATACTTAATGTTTAATGTCAGGCAAACCCTTAGTTTCCCTATCTGTAAAATGTGTGGTAGTAGATGACCTCTATCTGGGATTGCTTCTGGGGTGATTTTTATGACCACCAAAATCAAAATTAGCTAGCAAATACTGGTTGCATCTTCCATTAAGAGGAACCCCTTGCCTTGCTTTGCCTCTTCCAACAACATTAGGGCTGTTTTCACCTTTACCATTGATCCATAAGGTGACGGTGTGAATTTCAAGCTTTTCCACAAAGACATGCAAGTTGTAAAGCAAAGGCTGCTGCCCTGGAAACTGAAGGTGCGTGATTCTTACGAGGATGATGTTTCTAAAGAACCAGTGCACCAGTTACACTCAGCCTCTCTGCCACCTTATGTTCCAACATTAGGTCAGGAAGAACCGGCTTCAAGTTAATGGTTTCAGAGTACCAGCTATTAGCATTTCAGTTTGCTTTTATGTTCTCCCCCTCCGTTTCTGACTGTTACCTATTAAAACTTCACAGTAACAGAGACTATCCAAGTGGATCACTGAATTCACAGCAGTCAAAAAGAATCCAGAGGAATAAATCAGACATTCCAAATGCATCACCGATGTCTGTGTTTATAAGAGAGCACATTATCTCATAAACTAGATTTGAGATAATCTCTTCTGAATCCTATTTCCTTCAAGAACCAGAGTTGAATTTTCTGATTTTATTTTCATTATGCTCTGATCTGCCAAAAGATACACAGTGTGTGTTGCCCTTCTTCCTTGAATCCACGCTGTCAAAAATGCCTGGACCCGCAGAACCATAGCTGTGTACCACCCTGAGCAACACACACGGCTCGCTTTCTCCTCTCCTAGGGCTCTCCATACTTCAAAAACAGTCGTTTTCTCATTTAATGGCAATAATAATCCCATAATCCAACAAATGCTTTTTAAAGAAAGTTCATCATGAAAAGGAATGTGTGTCTCTGTGTGTGCCAACTTTCTCATGCAACTCTCTGAGACCGCTGACCAATTTTCTCTATTGCAAAAATACATTCCAAATCCACCCACTTCTCTCCATTTCCACTGTTACGCCCCTGGGGCAAGGCACCACCACCATCTCTCGCCGACCACGCTCCAAGGGCCTCCTCCTGGTCTTCCTCTGGTTCCCTGCCTATGGTCTATTCTCCACAGCACTCAGAGCAACCTCTTTTAAAAAAATAGATCAGATCAGATCATTCCCTTGCTTAAAATCTTCTACCTTCTTCATGGGCTCCCAGTACACACAGAAAAAAATCCAAACCGCTTATCGCCATACAGCCCCTGCCTATGTTTCCACGCCATCGCAAGCCTCCCCTCGTTCACTATTCACCAGTCATCAGGTCTTCCTTCTGTTCCTTAAACACTTCTCCTCCCCGGCTTTGCGAGACTGTCTCTCTCTCATGGGTCTCTTCCCAAACCAGCCCACTCCTGGCCAGCCTATCGAAAACAGCGTCCTCACTCCAGGCACTATCTATCATATATTCTGTTTATTTATTTGTGCTTACTTTTTGTCTGTCTCTCCCACTAGACTGTAAGCTCCATGAAAGCAGAGATCAAGTCTATCTTCCTTTCTTCCTTCATTCAGGACAGATCTTCCTCAACTTATGATGGGAGTATATCCCGATAAAGCCATTGTTAAGTTGAAAACATCAGGTCAAAAACGCATTTAATACACCTAACCTACCAAACGTCATAGCTTAGCCCATCTTAAATGTGTCAGAAAACACATTAGCCTACAGTTGAGCAAAATCATCTAACACAAAGCCTGTTTTATGATAGTGTTGAATTTCCCATGTCATTTATTGAATATTGTACTGAAAGTGAAAAACAGAATGGCTGTCTGGGTACAGGATGGTTGTCAGTGTATCGGTTATTTACCCTCGTGATTGCGTGGCTGACTGCAAGCGGCCCAGCATCACAAGAGAGGATTGTAGCCAAGAGAGGATCGTGGCTAACCTGGGAAAAGATCCAAGTTCAAACTTCGAAGTATAGCTTCTACTGAATGTGTATGGCTTTCACACCATCGTCAAGTCAAAAAAACATACGTTGAACCACCGTAAGTTGGGGACCCTCTGTAATTATTTTGTGTCTATTTTGTGCAAGGCTAGGTTACAAGTTAAACCAATGAGGCAAAAATCCCTTTCCTTATATGCTGCCATCCTGCCTCGTTTATCACGGTATACCCAGTACAAGGTGGGCACTCAACAAATATTTATTGAATGAATGAAACATTGCAGTCATGTGATCCTCAAGTCGTACTGCTGTGCTTTACTATGCCTTTTAAAAATATTTTCATTAAGCCAATCAAGTTACCAATGAATGAAATCTATTGAGACTGGTCATGTATACACAAAAGTAAAACACAGACGATGATAATATCAAAAAATCTTAGCTCTAACACAGGTGTTTAGAGCTGAGTGTTGTCCAAAGGCTACTTAATATGTACCAATCCTAGAAGAAGAAACTTTGCTTACCAATCCTACCCTCTTTTACAGTTTCTCATCAATCACACCCTCTCTTCACTTCTCTGCGCCACCCCACCCTGACAGAGAGAAGCGAACTAAGTTAACAGTTTTGAAACAGTTTTGATATGCGTGCACGTATCTACAATTTCTGAATTCTAACTCCAAATATAGTCTAATTTTTCTTTCTTTAGTTTGATTTTGCTTTTTAACATAAGGAAAATCATTTATCTACTCCATGGCTGGTAATGAAACCCCCTTGGCAATTACCTGTTAGATTTGTCACACCCAATTTACCACTTCCAGCAATTATAATAAGTAAAGCCCAAATGTGAAATCATTTAAGCTTCCTCTCCTTTTGGCTGGTAGGATGCCCTGGGTCCCACCCAGAGGAGCCTATCACTGCCAACACCTTGACAGCTCACCTATTTTCAGATCTGCTGAGATAGGACTGCCAAGTCAAGGAAGAGGAATCCTGGAAAACCACAAATGCAACTCCCTTGTTCCACAAAAAAAGGATTTACTCTTGAACATCTCCATGTAACCAACGCCGCTCAATTTATATGCTGGCATCTAGTCAAAGAGATAACCCCCATACGTGAAAAGACACAAGGAGAGTCAAATGGGGCTATTACCAGTTCAGGGATTATTTGTTTGATGTCTACATTCATTTGTCTACATGACTTCAAGGAGTTTTCAGAGTGTAAGTGTTCAGACAGCAAACACACGATCTGACTGTTCCAGAGGCCCCTAGAACACAAGCATGTACTGAAAAGAACATACAAATCTTTGAGGAAGAGGAAATGTGATTAATGTAGAACATCAGGTCCGGGTTCTAAGACAAGTACTCACATTTACCTGTAAAGCAGAGGTATCTAGCTAGACTGGCTGCTCATTTCAACTGCCTACGGAGTTACTATTTTTCTGTACAGCTTCCAAGGCCCCAGCCCAAAGGGATAGGGTCTGGGTACCTCTGTGTGTGTGTTGTTTCTGGGATAAAGTGATGATCTACCATACTTAGAAACTACTGATCTATAGAACCTAAAACGTGAACTCAAATACCATCAGAAGCCAGGCAGGTGAGTAAAAGACACAGGAAGTAATGGAGCATGCATTCAAATTATATTCAGAAAAAAAAAATATTGCGGGCCAAATTTGGCTTGCTGCTCTTGACTTTGTTATTTCTGTATTTAGATTATAACTTCTTGAAGCTAGGCACCATATCTCATTCATTCCCGGGCCTGTTAGTGTCTGACATACAGGAGGTTCAATCGATGTTTGCTAAATTACTGATGAAAATGAGGTGAAATCCCAACTCTTCTGATATTATTAAAAGAACTGCCAGGAAAACTCCTTATTCATTCATCCAACCAAAATTGATTACACATCTACTATGCATATAAGGCTCTAAGGATACTGAATTGAATAAGATAGACAAGATTCCTGTCCATGTGGGGTTGATGTTTGGGGCAGAAGGAGAAAAAGAGAGGGAACAGACATTCATAAATAAGGCAATTTCAGACAGTGATGTTACTCAGCATTAACATGGCTGCATTTAGTCTCAAAGGTTGTTAAACCACACGGAAGACAGTGGAGGGTACTGGTTTTAGAGGAGGTGAAGGATACCCTCTTGATGGGGGTAGAGGACGAATTTAGGCGGAGAGTTTCATGCCCTGACCTCTGCCACCACACCAGTTGACTGACCTTGGACAAATCACTTAATCGATCTGGAGGAATGAGATTAAATGGTCTCTAAGACTTTCTAGCCCTATGATTTTATATTCTACATTCTACGTATGAGCAAAATTTCACACACTGTGATGGTCAGGCCCAATCTAGTGTCCAAATACTTTCAGGTCCCACCCCTCAAGGGTTGGCTCCTGATATTTACACATTAGTATAAATCAAAGATATCTTCTAAGCGTTTCCTGACTCCACCTCTACAGTTTACCTAAGGCAAAAACCACAAGCTCAGATATTTATTGGCACAGTGCAGTGGCTACTGGCATGCCCAGACCAAGTTATGAAGCTGGCACTATCACCGGCCCTAGGGCAAAGGAAACCAAATATCAAGCTCAAGGTGATTAAACAATTCAGAAATTAGTTAAATTCCCTCATTCAACAAACATTAATAAGAGACCGCAGGAAGCAAACTGGTCTGGCTCCTAAGGAAAAAAAAGCAAGCGCGTGTGCGCACACACGCTCTTCCCATGACCATAAGGACCCTGGTCTGGTGCAGACATGCTTAACCTGGGTTTCAGAGGCTCCATGAACCCTACGAAATTACATGCCAAATTCGGGGTGTATGGGCATATTTCTAAGGAGAAAATCCATAGCTTTTATTAAATTCTCAAAAGGGTCGATGATCCATACTGAAGAAAGACACGAGACACTTGAGGCAAGGTCTCTCTTTGAGTTGTCATGCAAACCCCCTTTATATAAACAAGGAAACTGAGGTTTAGAGAAGTTAACGTGCCAAGACGCAGCCCAGAAGCGGCCCAGCGAAACCTGAACCTTGATCTGACCGTGGCCAAAGTCTGTATTTTTTCCTGCGTGTCAGGCACTCTCACACTGTTTTCACGGCTTACCAAAAATAAAAATAAGTAGAAAAAGGCTGTTTAAAAGAATGAGTCAGTGAAGCCCCCAAGGACCATCATCATGTTCTGTCAGGGGCAAAGGCAGAGCCCGGCCCACAATTTCCTAGAAGCTGCAGAAGCCAACATTTCCATTTCTCAACTTCTGCCTCCGCCCCACTAGGATAAGATGACAAAAGAAGTACAAGAGCCCAAAGTAGGGGTTTATGATTTCAGAGATTCTTTCCCTGAAGAAGTCAAAGCACATGAATCTCCTCAGGCGGTCCAATCCCAAGGTCACTGTCTTGCACATCCCCAAGGCAGGAGTCGGGTAACTTTTTTCCACCCCTTGAATTTGGTGGGTTTGTGTATATCTCACCTTCCGAACTTTCCTCTGGGTTTAACTCTTGGCCTTGACCCCTCATATTCACAGAAACGGTTGTTTTCATTTCATGAGTCATATCAGGATGTATAAAAAGGCAACCTGAAAATCATGTATCAAACACGACAGAATTTGGAGGAAAGAAATATACACTAATGTTTTTTGGTGTAATGGACAGAACGTGGTCTTTGGAATCAGGATTAACCTTGGGTAAGTAACTTTACCTGTCAGAACCCTGATTATACAATCTCTAAAATAGGGATAATGATGTTTCAGATTTTAATAACCAACAAATTTTTGGTGAGTGCCTACTTGTGCCGTGCACTATCCTAAGCTCTAGGGGTACGTTTGCAAATGTAACAGATAAGGTTCCTTCCTTCATAAAGTGTATATTCTAAGTGGAAGAGAAAAATAGCCAAATAAGTAAATAAGAAAATATAAAATCATTTTAATAACACTAATCACATTAAAATAATAATAGCTAACGGTTCTTGGGCATATACAATGTGTCAGAAACTATTATGTCTTGACTTATTTAATTCTCATAATGGGGGGACATAAGATTATTATATCCATTTTCTAGAGGAGAAGACTAAAAGCTTACGTAACTTGCCCAAAGTCACACAGCCAGTGAGTGGCAGGGTCAACCAAGACTGAAACCCAGACCATCTGACAGCAGCAGAACCTCATTCTACACCTACACCAGGTAAATTAACGCAAATAAAATGCACGACACAAATAGAGGGAAGTTGCTGTAGCTCGGCTGGTCAGAGAAGCTACACTGAGCAGGTGTCATTTTAGGTAAGACACAAGTCACAAAAAGAAGCCAGGCCCAGAGTAAAGATCTAAAGAGAGTGTTCCAAGCAGGAAGAACAGCTGGTGCAAAGGCCCTGAGGAACAACCAGCCTGGGATAGAAAGAAGCCCAGCAGGTCTGAGCACAGTGGACGTGTTTGGGGAGTGCGGTAGATGAGTTCTCAGATACAGGCAGAAGCCAGATGGCGTGGGGCGTTGTCAGAGCACAAAGATTTCACTCTGTGCTCAATGGGGAGTCATGGAAGGGCTTTAAGTGGGGAGGTGACACAATTTGATTTACATTTTTAAAGTCTGAGTCCAACTGATGTGTGGAGAAGGAGAAGGCTGTGCAAAGTTGAAGTGGGGAGACCAGTTTGGGGGTATGGAAGTCCAAGCAAGAGATAAATGATGACTTGATCTATAGTAGTAATAATAAAGGTGGAAAAAGCGCACAAGCTCAGGATGTATCAGAGAGACGCCATGAGGATTAGATGAGGATGGACAGAACACCTAGTAGAGTATCAGACACACAGCAGACATTTGCATACGTTAATTACCTTCCCTGTCTAACAGTAATGAGTAAGAGGCTTGGGATAAAACTATAAATCATACCCCAAATGACTAAGCCTCCCTGATTCCCCCGCCCCAATTTCTCCAAAGAAGCCCATAGCTCAGAGAGTACCCTGGGAATGCACCAAGTTCAAAACACAATGGAGAATTGATCTATTAAAGGAGCTGGACTGTTAAATTAAAACTGTTTCTGTGTGCCAAGCTGAAACACAAAGGAACTAGTCTTCTTCAACAATAAAGACCAGTTAAGAGGAGACTCCAGTTACACAATCTCCTCCTCTTCACCGTGAGGCACTTAGACGGAATTTTTTTTTAATAGAAAAGACAAACTCTTGAGTAAATGTAATAATTGTCTCAATAATGTGCCCCAACCACCCAAGAAGTTAAAAAAAAAAAAAAAGGAAAAAAAGAAACTGGAAAATTGGGATTCTTCTATTACAGGATCGGTTCATTGCTGTCTCAAGTGTAGGCTATATTCACCACAGCGATGGGATGATGCTATTTTCGAGATCTGACAGCCCGATAGCAATTCAAGAAGCAGAAAGATTACCTTCCAAGTATTAAAAAAAAAAAAAAAGAAAAGAAAGAAGCAAACAAGCTAATACAACAGTCAGAAGCTTGTCAATGAGGTCAACTGACTGAAATAATTTTCAGATGTTGCCCAAAATAGGTTCTTTTTAGAGAAGCCTTGCCTCAAAAATGTCCCAAACAGGCAGTCCTATGGTGATCTCAGTCATCTCAAACATAGCACTTATTATATATTTTTCTCTAACAACAACAAAAACCACAACCAACTGATTTAAGGTAAACATTACTAATCACCGAAAATAGAGAATCTCCCTGTGCTTCCTAAACTCAAAAAACTCAAGCTCCAGGAATTAAACCCTCAGCTGAAAGCAAGCCCAGAAGAGGAGAGAAATTTTCTCCTCTGCATTGCCTCACTCAGGCAAAGCTCCAGAATGGAGAAGAAATTAACCTTGAAGCTAAAACCCATAAAGTGGGACTTCCCTGGTGGCGCAGTGGTTGAGAATCCGCCTGCCAATGCAGGGGACACAGGTTCGAGCCCTGGTCCAGGAAGGTCCCACATGCCATGGAACAACTAAGCCCGTGAGCCACAACTACTGAGCCTACGCTCTAGAGCCCATGAGCCACAACTACGGACCCCACATGCCACCACTACCGAAGCCCACGCCTAGAGCCGGCGCTCCGCAACAAGAGAAGCCACCGCAATGAGAAGCCAGCGCACCACAATGAAGAGTAGCCCCCACTGGCCACAACTAGAGAGAAGCCCATGCGCAGCAATGAAGACCCAGCGCATCCAAAAATAAATTAATAAATAAAATTTAAAAACAATAAAACCCATAAAATTCTTATTCCGTTCTTTGAATTTTTAACCATTCAAATCTTCTAACTGCTCTAGCACAATGGTTCAACAAAAGATCTGCAAGATCAATACTATTTTCATAATACTATCATTTGCTTTTTTCACTGTGTTGACGTTTGCACAGATGGTTCAAAAGAACGGTGAGTAATGCTACAGGTACCTTAGCACAAATCAAGCCAAGAGCACCAAACTGCACTGGTAATCACTGTATTCTCCACACCATGCAGTCCAGTAAGAAGAGAAAAGAGAGCTAGTTTCACTTGAGAATGCCCCTGATGAAGCACTAAGAAAATATTAACTTTATTAAAACTCATATGTGAAGTATGCTGTCTTTCTTTTTAGTATTCTGTGTGACAAAATGGGAAGTACACAGAAGCACTTCAAAGTAAAATGGTTGTCTCAAAGAAAAGTACTTGTGTGATTATTTGAGTCGTGGACTAATAAACTAGCCACTTTTTTCATGGAACACCATTTTTACTTGAGAAAATGACTGACAAACAAAACATGGTTAGTCAGACTTTATAATCCAGCAAACATTTTCTCAAAAATAAATGAAGCGAGGGACTTCCCTGGTGGCGCAGTGGTTGAGAATCCACCTGCCAATGCAGGAGACACGGGTTCGAACCCTGGTCCAGGAGGATCCCACATGCCACGGAGCAACTAAGCCCACGCGTTCTAGAGCCCGTGTTCCGCAACAAGAGAAGCCACCGCAATGAGTAGCCCGTGCGCCGCAACGAGGAGTAGCCCCCGCTCGCCACCAACTAGAGAAAGCCGGCGTGCAGCAACAAAGACCCAACGCAGCCAAAAATAAATTAATTAATTTAAAAAAATTAATGAAGTGAACCTGTCATTTCAACTGGCCATATTTGCTGCCAATGATGAAATTTGAGTTTTCAAGCAAAAATTGGAAATTTTGAAAATCTGTATTTCTCACCTTGCCCTTGACAACTTCCTAATACTTAAGGACTTTTCTGATAAGATCAATGGTGATATTAATGAATGTGACTTTTGACATTGTATAATGAAATGTGTCCACATGTGCAAGATCTGCATAATTTAGTGAACCAGTAATTTTCCAGCTGACTAAAGCCTGATGTTACAAAATCATGCATGAGTAAGAGATCCATCCAAAGTGTGAAATAGATCAACAGGCAATATAACAGAGGAGGAAAAGATAATTGATATGGTCTCAGACTCTACGCTGCAAATAACCTTTACGAAACTATGACTTGTTGAATTTTGGTGTAATATCAAAGAGGAATATTTACATTTCATAGCTGAAGAAGCAGTTAATATACTCCCCTTTCCATCAGTGTCTGTGTAAGGCTGGATTTTGTTCATATACTTCAACCAAACCAACACACTGCAACAAAATACACCTAATGAGAAGCCAGCTTCTATTAAGCTAGACATTAAAGAGATTTGCAAAAATATAAAACAATGCCACTCTTCTTGCTAATTTTTTGTATTGGAAATATGTATTTTTCATTAAAATATTATTTAGGTTAACATGTGGTGGACTTTTTTTGCTATTTTTAATGAATTAATAAATATGTCTATATTTTTCAATTTTAGTTCCTAATATGGTAAATATCAATAGATATAGCCCATGTAAACAAAAGCTTTTTGGGGTCTTCAACAATTTTTAGCAGTAAATTCAGCCCTCCATATCCATGGGTTCTGCATCCGCAGATTCAACCACAGATCAAAACCGTTCAGGGGGGAAAAATTCCAGAAAGTTCCAAAAAGCCAAATTTGTAGGTTATATACAAAACCTACGCCATTTTATATAAAGACTTGAGCATCCTTGGATTTTGGTACCTGCAGGGGGCCCTGGAACCAATCCCCCACAGATACTGAGGGACGACTATATAAGTCTAAAAGGCTCCTGAAGCCAGTAAGTTAAGAATTTTTGGCTTAGAACAAATATATAATAGCTGCCTTTTTCACACACACACACCCTGCACAAACAAAAGGCAGAAAGAAGACAAACTGAATTTCTTTGGACTCTATTGTGCAAGTTACTTAAGGCCCATGGGCCTTGCTAATTTGCATGTCTGATTTACTCCAAATCCTCTCCTCCTCCTACTCTCTGGCAAGAAACCACAGATAAATTCCACTGCTATTTCACAACCCCCTGTTAAGCAAACTGCCATGCAGTGGTATAGACATGGAGCTCATCCAGCCTGGCAAACAGGGAGAAAGAGCTCCAGGGCTTTCCAGCCAAGGGCCCTTTTCAAACATTAAATCCACAAAACACAGCATTAGCCTGCTC
This sequence comes from Neophocaena asiaeorientalis asiaeorientalis, assembly GCF_003031525.2. Lineage (NCBI taxonomy): Eukaryota > Metazoa > Chordata > Mammalia > Artiodactyla > Phocoenidae > Neophocaena > Neophocaena asiaeorientalis. The sequence goes on along the minus strand of NW_020173491.1, from coordinate 5,018,361 downwards.
AAAGCAAATAGTTAATTTGTCCTTTCACAGGAAATCAAAAGCACAAAATCACACAGCTAGAGCTCTGCTTCAGCCCCCACACTAACCCTTCACCATCCCCCTTTTCCCAGACAAGTAAATGTCTAAACCATTAAGAATCAACAAGTCAATCAATCCATAACAAATATTTATACTGTCTACATGGAAAAAAAAAAAAAAGAGGATATATACGTTCACAAAAAGAAAACTAACAATACCAGTAAAAAAAAAAAAAAAAAGCCCAAGTAAACTGTGCTATGTAAGTGTGAAGAAAGGACAAAATAAAACATAAAAAAAATACACACCAACATGACCAAGGGCATGAACAAATGGGAAGAAGAAAGTAGAAAATTAAATACAGGTACTAAGCGTGGCAAAGCTGAAAAATTAGTAAAGGACAGGATTCTCAGACATCAGTAATTGGACCTTTTGGCTAAAATTCCATTTCAACAGGGGGAAAATGGAAGATGACATTAGAATGATAGATTGTACCCAGATTATGGAAGGTCCTGAAAGTCAGGCCAGCTGGTCTATCCTACATGTAATGAGGAGCCACAAAAAGGCTTTTGAGAAGGACAGGAACACAATGGAAGTGTGCTATTTTATTTGCTGTTTTGTTTTTTAAACGTTAATCTATTAATAATACGGTCTAGTTAAAAGAAACCAAGACAAAAGGCTGGGGCGCCAGATAAGGAGACTAAAAAGCACAGACAGACATGAGCTGGGCTTGAACAAGGAGATGGCGATGGAAATGAAAAAGCACCAAGAGCTACATCGAGGTAGGTAAATCTGGAACCTAATCTGGTGCCAAAGAGTGTAAAAAAAGGTGGGACCATACACAGAAATAAAGAAGTCAAGGTCACTAACAACACATCTACTGAAGGCCTACTAAACTTCTTGCTGTGCTAGGCTATAAATGAAATACTGATTTGGAGGTAAAGATATGAGATTTTAAACATGCCGAGGGAGAGGGGTATGGATATGATGGACTGGCACTCAGCAGCCTTCCAATCTCCTATCATGGTGCCTTCCTATGCTGCAGAGGATGGAAAGCTAAAAACTACATTTCCCCTTTGCAGCCAGGGGTTCTGGATGAGGATACGGCTCTACCAGTTACAAGGCTCCATATGAGATTTAGAAGGCAGAAATAAAATGGAGGCCATCTTCTTGCTGTTTTGACTCTTTCTGTAGGCTACACAGTCGTGGAAACATTGAAGATTTCTGCAACAGCATTCCAGGATCTGGCCAATAGCTTTGAGGCTATCCAATGGCTTCCTGATCCCTGGCCTTCTTGAGTGTGACAGATTAGCAGTCCACCTGGCAGGCCAGTCTGTTTCAGAAGGCCACCTCCAGAGGTTCAGCCTTCCATTTCTCTGGTCCTCTCAATGACTTTGTAAGAATCTATTTCCCTATCTTACATGATTTCTGCTTCCTGCAACTAAATGCAGACACATTAAGTGGGTTTAAATAAGGGCAGAACAACTAAGTGGAAGTATTTGATACATAGTTTTAAAAATGTAAGTAAAACTTGGGAACAAAGCCAGACAGAGCACAGAAACTAGGTATTACCTGCACAGATGCAGCAGTCAGAGACCCCAGACTATGTTAATCCAGTCTCTAAGGTTTCCACAACTCATCTTGGGAATCAACAAAGAAAAATCCTCTTAGCTTTCTTAAGGAATTACATCAACATCTTACATTTATCTGGAGCTTCGAATATGAGTAAAGGCATTTTGAGGAGTTTTCACTTCATTTTACCTGGCAGAGGATACCAAAAGGGTGGGTATCATCAACTTAATTTTAAAAAATGAGAGAACCAAAGCACAGAGAAGGTAAACGATCTGCCTAAGGTCAGAGAGGTGGTAAGTTATTGGTCCAACTAAAGTATTTCCTGCTTTCAACCTATTTTCTCTTGTTTGGTCTTCTGTCAGTTAACTCTAACCATGTCCTAAAGTAAATGTTAAAATTGTTGGTGTGGAAATATTAGGAGCCTAAGAGGGCTTGTAAAACCGCAGAGAATTCAATGGGGCCTAACTTACAACCATGGAAAAAATTAAAATCCCATGTGTAATTTTCTTCTCCAATTTTAACCTAAAATGTGGTGTCTGTGGCAGACCCACTGTTCCTATGACACACTTCCAACACACACAGTCTGGGTAGCGAGTGTCATCCAACCATTCAGGCTGCTATTCATTTATTTTCCTATCATTCTCAGAGTTGGAAAATTAACAGTGTTGTGTTTACAAACCGTCACTGGGCTATTACACAAAAGCTCAAATATGTTTACCTTACTCACACCTCCGGTATGAAGAAGCTCAAAAGCAAGTTAATATAAACCGATTCTGAGCAAATGTGCAGAAAGTAGCCCTGTTAGAAAGAGGTTAAGCTTTGACCTTCCCAACTTTTCCCGCAGAATGTACAATCCATCACGTACAGGGAAGATGTGAGGTGTTGGTAAGTACCCCTGTTAGTGAGAAATTCTGCTAATTATTATACCAAATAAGCATAGTTAACAGGCCATGGCCACAAGAGGGCCATGTTTCAGGGTATTAAATAGCTGCCTAGGGGTGGAGATGAATATATTAAACTATGCCCTCTACCAATAAAACAATTTCCCTGACACCTAGAAAGCCAGTCGGCTGAAGCAATAACACAAGGGTTCCAGGACTCTGCTATGTGAAGAAACGATGCTTCAGTGCCATCTAGTGACTTGTGCCTTTTAAGTTGCAGAGTTCGGGCAACTGGCGATACCTTTAACCTAAGCTTGAAAGTACGGAAAGGAAACAGGAATAGAAGATATGGAATTTTGAAGGCCTCTCAAACTAAATACTTGCTTTTTAAAACACACATATGTTCTTTTCTTTTCTTTTTTCTCCACCTCTGGAAAAGACAGCAGAGGGGTAGGAAATTAAGACCAAATAAAACCAAAGGCCTTGAACCCATAAGGCAGATACAAAAATTAGCACACTCTACGTAATATATTAGCATACTCTATGTAATATATTAGCATAATGCAAATAATTTTTTAAGAAGGTAGGAAAACTTACCCATCTATAGAAAGAGTTATCTGACAATACCTTTGAGGAGTTCCATTCTACCCTCTGACCCAAAATTACCTTTCCCATAGAAACTGTTTCCAGGCTGTTGACTTCGAACATTGTACCAGATAGATACACTGAATACTCCGTACAAATATAGTCTATTCCCAAAACACTGCCACAGAAATCCATTTCCTTCTCATGCTAATGGTGAAAAGAGATCTGAACTACATTGCTGCAGATACAGTAATGAACAAAAGCAAAGTCACTGTCTCCTGGAGTTCACATTCTAATAGAGGAAGGTAGACAAAAAAACAAACAAGAAAATATATACTATATCAGATGATGATAAGGACATCAAGAAAAATAAGACAGGGTAAAGGCATAAAGAAGGCCATCAGGCAATGAGATGGACAGTGCTATTTTAGGGTAATCAGGGAAAGCCTCCTGAGAATGTAAAGCTTAAATAGAGACCAAAAGGAAGTGAGGTAACCAGCCATGCAAATACCTGAGGGAAGAAAGTTCTAAGAGGGAACCGCAAGTACAAAGGCCCTGAGGCAGGAAGCAGTTGCCTTGTCTAACAACAGGATGGAAGGGGGACACATCATACGGAAAGCCAGAAGGGTTTGTGGTTGTTTTTCTTTTTTTTTTTAATAGCAGTTTCATTGAGATGTAATTCACATACCATATAATTTGCCCTTTTAGAGTTTATAATTCAGAATGTATATGCACAGAGTTATGCGATCATCACCACAGCTTAATTTCAGAATATTTTCATTACACCAAAAAGAAACCCTGTACCATTAGCAGACACTCCTCATTCCTCTCTCTCCAGCCCCTGGCAACCACTAATCTACTTTCTGTCTCTATGGATTTGCTTATTCTGGATATGAAATCATATAATATGTGGCTTTTTGTCACTGGCTTCTTTCACTTAGCATAATGTTTTCAAAATTCACCCATTTGTAGTATGTGTCAGTACTTCATCTTTTTACTGCTAAATATTCCACTGTATGGATATACCACATTTTGATTATCCATTTATCACTGATGGACATTTGGGTTGTTTCCACTTTTGGGCATATTGGCATTTTTGGCATTATGAGTGATGCTGCTATGAACTTGCATGTGTGAGTTTTGTACGGACATACATTTCCGTGTATCTTGGGTAACTAGGAGTGGAGCTGCTGGATTATAACATTATGAGAAACCATAAAAAGGTTTGAGCAGAGGAATGATGTGAATTTTTTTTTTAAATACTTGCTTTGGTTGCTGCACATAGAGAGAGGCAAGGCAAGATGCAGGGAGACTACTTAGGAAGCCATGGCAAGGATCCAGGAGAGAGATGCTAGTAGCCTGGAGAAGAATGGCAGAGGCAGGGGTTGTGAGAAGTGGCTGGATTCTACATACACTTTGAAGACAGAGGGGACAATTTGCTAACAGTTAAGACATGGGATATAAAAAGGAGAGTCAAGGATGTCTCTGAGATTTTTGGCCTGAGCAACTGGAAGCATGAAATTGCCATCCACTGAAGTGGAGATGACTGTAGGAGGAACAAGAAGTATGAATTCACTTCCCACTCCCTTCCTGGAGGGAAGTTCCCCCCTGCTCCACTCACAGGGGTCCCTGCAATGCCTGACCAGAAGCAACGGCCCTATTTCTTATTTTGCCTATGCCTTTCAAGAAAGTCTATACCACAGCTCCAATCTACATCAAAGTCTCTTCTGAGCTATTCTGCACATTTTGTTTTTGTAATCAACAAATCAAATTCCAATTGGCAGGACTGAGCAAAAAAATAAGAACCGAAAGCTACTGCAATGAAATAACCCATGACAAGATCCATCATAAGAAGTGGTTTTTGAAACTACATTTCCCAATTCCCTGGCAGTCCAGTGGTTAGGACTCAGCACTCTCACTGCCAGGGGCCCAGGTTCGATCCCTGGCTGGGCAGCTAAGACCCTGTAAGCCACGTGGCACAGCCAAAAGAAAAAAAAGTATTAAAAAAAAAAACCCTGGGCTTCCCTGGTGGCGCAGTGGTTGAGAGTCCGCCTGCCGATGCAGGGGACACGGGTTCATGCCCCGGTACAGGAAGATCCCACATGCCGCAGAGCGGCTGGGTCGGTAAGCCATGGCCGCTGAGCCTGCGCGTCTGGAGCCTGTGCTCCGCAACGGGAGAGGCCACAGCAGTGAGAGGCCCGCGTACCGCAAAAAAAACCCAAAAAAACCTACATCTCCCAAATGCCCATTCAGAAGTGCCTCACTTTGGAAGAACAGGAAAATTTAGGAAGACGAAACCATGGTCCGAGAGGCCAGGGATGACTCAAAAGGAAGACCAATCCAACCCTGGTCTTCAAACATGACTGGCAAAAAGAGAAGTCACTTTTCCTCTCTGTCATCTCCAAGACCAAGAACCTGGGTTATTAAATGCAGTATAATTTATGTTCTTAGATATCACAGCAACAAATATTTTATTAGAAATGAAGGGGGTGGTGAGAACAGCCTAAGGGGAAAACATGAGTTCAAAATGCAAAATGTGTTTCGTCAACCCCATCACATACCTTTTCAAAGCAACTAAAATGTGTCGCCATACACTAAGACGCAACAACAGGACTGTTTTAAGATCGTCTAAGCCATGATCACTAATACTTTTGAAGGCCCCATCTCAACAGCCAAATGAAAATATTAAGTTGTACCCATATGTCACATTAAAGTTTCTTGGCAATAGAAAAATATGAGGGGATTTTTAACATCTTCCATTTGAATTCATTGGGCTTTGAGAAGCTCATTTATGATTGACGATAATCTCAACAATCATCGGGCATACTTGGGAATTCTTGAGAAATCAGAAAATCCAACTTACAAATTAATCTCAAATTTAATAACATTTGATGAATACCAAATGTAACAAGTTATGGAGCTGACAGAGGCTACCTTGTAGAAACACTGAGTGAAACGCATATTCATTTCAATTCTGCAATTTTATGTTTGTAGTTTGGAGTCAATGCCTGTTTTTCAAGTCTTGTACATTTTTACAGACCCCTGAAAAACTCTGGGGCCGAGACTGGTAGCTGCTAAGTTCTGGCCAACAGAATGTGAAAGGAAGTGATGAGTGCCATTTCCGGGTTTGGCCCACACAAAACTCCTAAGCACTTTTCTGCATGTTCTCTTCCCCTTCTGAGTGGCTAGAATGGAGATAACCTCAGGTGACCTTACATGCAATGTACTGAAGATGGCAGAACCTCCTCCAGCCTCCATCCTTAAAGGAACACATGCAGGAAGCCATCCCACCAAGCCGTTTCCCTACTCATTACTGTTAGATCAGCAATAGAAATACCTCAGCAAGAAATACATTTTTATTATGTCCAAGCCATTGTATAGTATTTTGATATGATTTTTGTAACCTACCTTAACTAATATAAATCCGCAAGGCTAGACACAATGCCTAAACGTCCCATAGAACGTCCCTAAACGTCCCTGCTTAATGATTTACACCTTCATCTTTTTTATTTATGCAATTACTAATTCCTAATAAAAATAATAGCTAACACTGTATAGCAGTTACCATGTATTTCGTTTGGTTCTAAATGCTTTATGTAAATTAACTCATCTGACCTTCATAACAACCCTCCTTGTACTTACTATAATTATCCTTACTTGACAGATAATGATACAGGTCAAAAGAAATTGAGTAATCTGCCCAAGGTTACACAACTAGTAAGTAGCAGAGCCAGGACTCAAGGTCAAATAGTATATGGAAGCGGCATCTATGCTTTTAGTCAGAATGCTATAAACATGGAGAAAGACGTAAAAACTTGAATTCCAAAGTAGCTTGATTTTCTTCTCTCTCTTGCACAAGAAGGCAAGATAAATGGGCCAACAGAATATTCAACACTACTCCTCCATGTTTGTCCCACACATGTTCATTTTTAACCTTCAAGAGGACTTCAGATAACTCAGGACAGTTATGATTTGCTCTATCTAAATCCTGACTTTAAAAAGCCATCCACTGCATATGTGAGTAGATGGGTCCAAAAGTCAGTGGAATTATATACTCACTGGCATGAAAATGCAAGTATCTCTGGAAGCGGCTAATAAGTAAATCTGTACTCTTCCAAAGAAGCAAGGATTAACTTCATTGTGGGTTAAATTAGCTGAACATCAGAAAAGGACATCCAAAATAAACAGTCACGTGCTGGTGGTAGCCAGGGGTGATGTGACCGAAGACACACTTGACGAGGAATTCCAAATGTGGTCGTGAACATTTTCCTGATTCAAAGTAAACAGAGAAATAAGGCAAGTTTTGACATGGACAAGCCATTTGAGATGATAAAAAAGCAGCAGCCTCACCAACAGGCCACAAGTCTAGATTAAATGTGCATTTCAGATGACTCATGAACCACCCGCAATATGACTCTGTACTCATGAGCCAAACAGAGGCCATTTCTCCACTTACGAAGCTGCCTGTCCATTCCACCAACGTTCTGCTGCACAGATTTGCCCCTTTGTGCAACAACCAGAGAATTTAAAAGAAGTATAAGATCCCCTTGGTACCAACTACTAGGATAAGACATAACTATCTAACTTCTACCTCATCGGAAGCCACAACCCCACTTCCCAGAACTGTCTCCCTAAAGGCAGAATTGACCAGCAGCCATGATGCTGAATCAGGTGACATTTACCTATTCCTGTGTCCAGTACTGCACTAGAAATGTTAATATTTATTATCTCTTCTAACTGCAAAGAATCTGAAACCAGAGCTCTACCTGGCAGCTAACAGAGAAGACAGGCAGACATGGAAATGGCCAAAATTCATGCAGCTGCTTTTGTGAGTAACCAAGTGAAGGACCCAAGGATGTCAGGTACTTAGATCATTTTAGAAAAGACATAAAATTGGCTCTGACACTGCAAGTGTGGAAGGAAATTCCAAATGTCAGAGACATTAATCAGTCACTGAACACCTACCTAAATACTGTACTGTGTGCCTAGGGCTGTGCCGGCTATTGGGGCTGACAGAAAAAGCAGCTAACATCTCATCATAGCAGCTAATAACAGCTGACATGAGTACGCACTTACTATGTGTCAGGCACTATACTAAGTGCCTTAGCCTGTGTTAACACTTTTGAACCTCAAATCAACCCCATGAACAATCCGGCAAGAATTTCCAGACACAGGAGGAAAATATTGATACATGTCTCATTACAGTAGAAAGTCAAAACTTTAATATGAAACTATTATTCTTGGATGATTTCTAGGGATTCTTTATATCCTTTAGGCCACTAAACAATTTATCCCTTAATTGTTACTAGATTGTTGAAAATATCCTCAGAACCTGACTTGTAAATATTATAAAACCTAACCTGTAAATGGAGTATGTTGAATGCTACCACATCACAATAACCACAAGGAAACTATTTTCCTTGATGCAACATTAAAATTGAGGAGTCTCATGGGTTCAATAATGGCATCTTTAAAAGAGGCACCTTTTCCTGTTTAAAAAAATACATATCCATAAAGTGAGCCTTGTTACAAAGTAGCAGGAAAAAAAAAAAAGGAAAGTGAGAATACAGCATTTTAATCAGAAGTTTCACAGCAAAAAATTCAACATGAACTCTACTGCTACTGAGAAGAAAGTAATTCTAAACAGTGTCAAAATTAGTCTTCATTTTTACTAAGAACAAAAGAGTTCCCATCTTTGAGGTCAGATTAAGGTAAGAGACAGGCTGGATTGAGCCATCCATCAGGTAAAATAAATGCTTCGGGACAGTGCCTAGACTAAACAGGGCCAAGAATTCCTAAGAAAAACACCGCTTGTAACAGTGGAGGTCAGCACAGAGGCCTGACCCAGTGGGGAGATGCCCTGTAGCTGTAGGTCTGGGGAAGGCTACCCTGCAAATTCTCATCAGACGCCTAATCAATATCACGCCTTAGGACCTGAACTGCTACTCTAAAATCAATATTACCTTTATTTTAAGTAGCAGGAGGAACAATGAGATGATCTTGCTCCTTATAAGTCTGTCATGGAAAATCTGGTTCATGGTGTGTGTCATCTTCTGTTTTTGCCTGGGAGGAACGCTTTTGTGGGGCTTGGAGACAGTCTGGTACTGAAACCCAGAGACAGGAAAGGTGAAGGGGTAACACTAACTCAGGAAAGCTGGGTCCTAAAGATGCCTTACAACCTAAGGAAGAACAAGGATTCACGAGGAGAGGAGTTCCCAGGCTTAAACCCATCGGCTCTACGCTGATGACTCAGAATTTCTCTCTCCAGCCCCGACCTCCAGATTCTCCCTGCGCCACAGCCTAAATGACGGCTCCAGATATGTGAACGTCCAAAGGAGAACACCTGATTTCACACCCACGGCTGCTTCTTCCTCAGTCTTCTGATCTCAGTAAATGGTCACAATGCAATCCATCAAGCTCAAAACGTGGAATTTATCCCTGATTCCTCTTTTCCTTCAAAACCCTTTCAAACCCTGTCAGCTTTGCCTCTGAAATATACTCTAAATCCTTCCCCCTTCTCTCCACCTCCATAATCACCACCTGGGCCAAGCTATCAGCTTAGCTCTCCCCCTGATTTCTCTTCCTAATTCTACCCTGGCCCTCCACTATTGCCCACACAGCAGCCAGAGTGATCCTGACAAAATGCAGATCAGATCCCACCACACCACACACATACATACACATACACACACACACACACACACGCACGCACGCGCGCGCACACAACCTTCATCTTCAAACCCTCCGGTGGGCTCCCATCAGGTTTCGCATTAAACCCAAATCTTTACCACGGCCCAGAGGCCCTAAAGTGATCTGGCCTCATTCCTTCCCTCTTTTATCTCTTTCTCCTTAACATCTGGCCACTGAGCATCTGAGTTCCTCCTATGTGCCGTGCCCCTGTGGCTGGAATGAACACCCTCCTTATCCTTCAGATCTCACATCAAAAGCCAACCTCAGACCACTCTCTCCACAGCAGGTCCCTTCCCTCAGTCACTGTACCATACTGTTTATCTAATAAACATGGCCTTATTCACTATCATCTTAAATATTGTTTAGTGCCTTTCTTCCTCTAATAGAATGTTAACCTCCATCAGAGGAGGGACTTTGGCCTGTTTGTCACCACTGAATTCCCAGAGTACAGTATAGCACTGAGCATATATGGTCAGAGATAGAATTTAAGAACAGGTAAACCTTTGACGTGCCCTGTACGTGCCCTATAGAAATATCATACATTTCTAACATTTTGCATGTGAAAAGAGTGAGATGTTCAAGAAGACGCACAAAGAAATCAATTCTCAACTGTGCATATGCTCTCTAGACCAATTTTGAGCAGCAAATATGACAGTGGAAGTTCAGAAGAAGTCTCAAATTGCCAATATCACATTTGCCTCTACAGATCAGTGAATTCAATCCTTCCTTTCCCTATCTGTCCATCACAACACAAAACACACACACACACACACACACACACACACACACACACACACACACACACTTCTCACCAATCTCACATAGTTCTCCCTCCACCAATCAAGAACTTCTAAACGTCTCACATCCTCGCTTCCTAGACAAAACCTTTTTGGTCTAACTGAAGAAGAAAGGAAAAGAAGCTAATGTTTATGGAGTATAGCCCACATACCAAGTATTGTGCTGAATGCTTAGAAGCTTTTTCACTGGGACGTAAATTCTCATTACCCCACTTTCAGAGATGAGAAAACTGAGTCAGGCCCATGATTTGCCAGAAGACAAATAAGTGGCAGAGGCAGGATTTAAATCCACATCATTCAAACCCTACAATCCCAATTCTTGCCAAGTCATCATTTTAGCAACAAAAATAATAAGCATACCAATATTATCTTACTTCTACTGTTTCAATTTGGGGATTAATACATCCTTTCACAAACAGGTTCATACCACATTTCACTGATAATGGATCCTTAGACCATAAACTTCTTTGTATGCAATGGAATCCTGCATTATAAATAGAAAACGCCTTTAAAAGTTCCCTTACTTATAATCTATGGACAAAATATTACAATTGTAGGCTTCCCTGGTGGCGCAGTGGTTGAGAGTCCGCCTGCCGATGCGGGGAACACGGGTTCGTGCCCCGGTCCAGGAAGATCCCACATGCCGCAGAGCGACTGGGCCCGTGAGCCATGGCCGCTGAGCCTGCGCGTCCGGAGCCTGTGCTCCGCAGCGGGAGAGACCACAGCGGTGAGAGGCCAGCGTACCGCAAAAAAAAAAAAAAACATATTACAATTGTAAAGGAAAGTTTCACCAAATTTCCCTTCCAACATTATTACTTTGACTTTACAAGTGACAGAAATTTGTCAGTTTAGGACAATGTGATCACAGGGACAAATAATTTCGTTTAGCGTAACTCATCTCAAACATCCAGAGAGCTCATGACAGATACCAAAGTCAGATGATCCCCTTGAAAGGCCAATGTCTGTGTCTGTGGTCAATCTGAGCTTCCTTATTAATACATGATTCGATTCTAATACTGCTAAAAAGCAAAAGCAAAAACACTACATTAAAATAGCTCCCAGATACAATCTGTGGGGGTTTTTTTACATATACCATACGTAAAATTAAATTTAATAAATCAAATTATTTCTTGTCAACATTTATTCATCATCAACAATAAATATTTTCAATAATACTACATAATACCACAAAATCTAAAAAGGTTTATCACTATAAGAAAAATTTACATGCAAAGTACTGGCAGAGTGGCAAAACAAATTGGCCTGGCATGTTCACTTTAGCCCTTTTCTATACTGGAACTTATTTGAAATTCTCTAAATATATCAGCTCAGATAAATATCTCCCAAACCTTTACTAAGTAATCCATATACTGCTGCCATTATATTAACTTTCTCTGTGGATCATTGTTAAATAAATACAACACAAGCCTATTTAAAATAGCATTGCATTAAAAATAGATAGATCACATATGTTGTTTGAAAATAACATATTACGCTATTTGGTTCTTTGCTATTCAAGTCTCTATTTTTACAGATAATAAAATGAGGGCTTTTAAGGCAAGTTTAATAATGAGATATTGATTAAATTAAAACCTTAAACTTGTGATGGCAAGAAACCATGACTTTATATGGTCATGAATATATATATAATTAAAGAATATATAAATGTGTAACTGAATCACTTTGCTATACAGCAGAAATTAACACAACATTGTAAATCAACTATACTTCAATAAATTTTTTTAAAAAAAAGAAACCATGACTTTTTAGTCTCTTTTAAGGACTGATTAAAACTTGGCTTTTTGTAAGGTTACTGTCTACAAAAGGAGACTTGCTCTGGTGAAAAGCTACTGCAAACGACAAAATATCACCAAATCAACAACTCTTCTTTCCCTTCATTTTCTTTTTCCTTTCTTCCTTTCTCTCTCTTTTTTTTTTCTTTCTGTTTTGTTTTTAAGATCATAGAGTGGTGAGTTGTTTGGCATCAGGTTCAACCCCAAATGACAAAAACCCACCCACTCTCTTTGCCACCCTAGCATGCTCTCTGGGTGTAAATATTTCATGGTATTACCATGATTCACTCAATGCTTATATTGTCTGATCAAGCCTCTATTTCTGTCTGTTAGATACTCTGGAGGATAGAGTTTTTGCAGCTCAGCCACCTAAAGCCCTTGCTTCTCAAAGGTTCTTCAAAGTTCAGTAATTTATTAAACACTGTGCTGGGGTTGGTAAGCACTCACAGAAATGCATAACTACAGAATATGTGGAACTATTAAAGAGTTTCCTTAATAAAAAAGGTGACTTTAGAGAAAATGACAGAACTGTTACTTATACTAGAGGGGCATACTCTCAACAACTGAAGCTATCCTAGGCTGAGAGGCATGAGCTAAGATGAACCCAAGTACCTGGTTACAGGTAACAGTCACTAAGCAAACGCACTGTGAAATAGACTATTACGGAAGTCTAAAATCAGAACTCAAGTCCCAGAATTCCCCTTTTTCAGTATAATGACTGGTCAGGTCTCCAGTTCTCCTCTTTCTAAATACAACTGAAAATTTGCAATTTCAGTGAAATACTTTTGAAGCTGTAAGCCAATGATATTTTTAACTGAATGATATTACTCCCAAAGTCTACTCACTATGCTTATTCCTTCCTATTGACCTCTAAGCAATAGTTTGAGAGGACATTGCAACAGAATCACAGAAAACACATACAGAAGCAAAGTAATAAAAAAAAACGTTGAGTATATATTTTGACCAGCAAGTACTGAATTCAAATTCATCAGGAGCCACAGGGAATACATAAGCAGACTGCAACATCATTGTATGTTCACAGGCTACAAAACGTAGTTAGGTGACAATGCAGAGAGTGAGACCCAAAACAGAATGAAATTCATTGCTAAACTGAGCAGGAGTCTTCGAGGGCCACAGTAGGTAGACCCAAGCCAATCTGAGCAATGGTAGTCAAGGAAGAAACTATTTTCTACTTATTACATTCTGTTTTCTTAATTTGATTTTCAAATAAGCCTTAGGAAAAGCAACTCTGATACCCAGATGAATGATTAACACAACAAATTAACTTCCGGTTAAACATGGCAGATACAAAACATGCTCTTGGCTCCCTCCCAAAATGTCACGAAAATGCCTGTAAAGAAATCAAAACAAAATAAGCCAAAAAACAAAAACAAAACAACAACACAAATCTTCAAGGACAAAGCGAATGAGAGAAAAGATAAGCAGATAAAAGATGTCAGCCCCACATTTTGGAAGATGAAAAGGGAGTGTTAAACTAATGTAATAGAACAGGAAAAGTTGAAGCCTACTGGCAGGGCAGGGGTTGAGGAAGGAAAGGGGAAGATGAATAAGGGTGGAGCTGATTCATTCCACCATCTCCGGAAAGGCTCAGGAATTACAGCAACCAGGTACCTCTGATGGCAGGTGCGTTTCGGAAGTGGAGCTGAAAACAGGAAGCCTGGTTAGAAGTCTATGAACAGAAATTAGACAGCATGTCCTTTCTCTGAATCCCAATCATCAGGTAGCCAGCACACAGCCCTGACCAAGCAAAAGATGGTTTACTGTCTGAAAGCAGTTGGCACAGGGAGTTCTGGAGTCTAAGTACCCAGCCCAGCTGAGGGCATAAGTAAGAGCTGCATGTCAGCTCTTAGGGCCTTCTCTTCTTCTCTGGGTACCTGTAACTTCATGAAGAAGGGCCTTGCTAGGGTCATTTTTCAGCTCTTGGGCTGGACACTCAGTGGGCTTTTTTTATTTCAAAATTCACATCTTATAGATCAAGAAAACTACCTTGTATTATTTCTTTGATAATTTCTTCCCTTCTGATATTTTTGGTTCTTACTCTACAACCCATATAATCAGATATTGGACCACCTGGACTGACCCTAATTTTGTATCTTTCCTCTCTAATCCTCCATTGCATTGTCTTTTTGTTCTGCTTTCTGAGTTCTACTTTATTTTCTAATCCTATTGAAATTTTAACTTTTGCTATCATATTTTTAATTGGGTCTCTAAAGGCTCTCCCCCCACTTTTTAACATTTTACAATGGAAAATTTCAAGCACACAAAAATAGAATTACATAATAAGCCCTCATGTACTTATTACACAGCTCCAACAATTATCAACATTTTGCTAATCTTAACTTCTCTATTCCTTTACCCTACCTTTCCTTCTGAATTACCTCAAAGCAAACCTCAGGCATCATAATTCAATTGTAATTCTTCGGTATGTATCTCTAATACATAAGGACAACCTTTTTTAAAAAATATAATCACAATACACTATCACAACTAACAAACTTAACAATATGAATGCTCCTTTTTATTAATATCCTATTCCTGTTTCATATACATAGCATCTTTCCTCATCTCTTTAAAAATATTAATCATCATTTGTTTTGAAGTTTTGTCTTCTGTTCTCCACACTGTCCTATTTCTCCGGGTTCCCTTCCTTCTGTTTGCTTTGTGTTGTCATTCTTTTTGGAGGCATTCCACACACAGTGGTGTTTCGTGATCCTTGCTTATCCATTCATAATTTCAAGTGAGGCAAACCAAATGGGATTGAAAGCACTGTGTGCAGAAAATGAGTTTGTCAACTGGTGGACCCTGCTGTAGAGTTACATGATGGAAACCTGGTCTTTTCTTTAGATATCCCCAAATGTCAACCTACATGTTTTTCTTTGGGCTGGTCAACTTCCTTGAAAAGGAATCCTCACATCTCCTTCTCTGGTGACATCAATTATATAACCTCTCTAAATAACAGAGACCACAAAGGGCAGACCCTCATTTGCTTCCAGTCTGAGGAAGTAAATATGGTATATTTGGACCATATGGTTTGAAATTTCAATTAGTAGACTGCTCTTTAAAATAAAGAGCTTTCAAATAAAAATCCACATTTTCAACTTCCTTCGAAGAATCAGAGTATCTGCAAACACTGGGCCCACATTCACCCACTGAAGCTAAGTTGCAGCTGGCCCCTGTAGGTGGTATGTGTACTTCTTACTTTAGCACTGGCACCGCCAGGCCCTGTTGTCCCTCCTAGGTAGGTAAAGTGTAAGCTTCCTGCTATAATGAGATGTCACTGCATAAAAGGAAAATACATTTGTAAAATATACTTTGCTTTATTTTATTCTGGGATATCCTGGAAAAGAGCTGACTGAATAATCCAGCCAATGGAACAACAGTAAAATAAGACCAAACAGACCCCAGCACTCGGCAACAATGGAAAAGTGAAACCCTGTATCAAAATAAACCTCCCTCCAAAATCTGAGTCCCCTCACCACAACCAGAATCAGCTCTTCTCAAAGGGCCATATGCCCAAGTGCAGAACTTCAGCTGAGAGACAGACAGACACAGAGAGACAGAGACAGAGAGAGAAGAGAGGGGGAGAGAGAAAGGGAGGGAGAAGAGAAGAGAGAAAGAAAAAAAAGGAAGGGAAAGAGAGGAAACGGAAGAGAGAGAGAGGCATGAGAGAAAGGAGCAGAGGTTTGTCCTTTGCATTCTGATAGGGAAAGGAAATTCTCAAAAATGCTTTTCCTTCACCAAAGGGTAGGCAAGTCATGCTTTATAGGGGTAAAGACAGATCAAGTTTTGAATTCATAGACTTATAAAAGCCCTAAAGTCTCTCTTCTTAGATAATAGACTTGGTATTTTATGTGTGTGTGTATATATATATATATATATATAGAGAGAGAGAGAGAGAGAGAATATGTCATACTATATATGAATTTATATATTTTCCATAATATATATATATGAATGACATGACCAAGATTAGCAAACACATAAGGAAAATTCCTAGAAGTTTCCGAAGACAGTTTAGACATGTTCAAGTGACTTTAAAACACAAAATGATAGGCCATTAAAAATATCCAGTGACGTTTTTTAACTGGTTGGAAAACAGGTTTTGCTCTGTTTCTGAGTTAAAAGTCATCTCCGTGACTCCTGACTATAAACCTATTAGCTAAAAACAACAATGCTACAAAACTGGCTTTTGGATTAACAGCCCTGTCATTTATCCTTTAAATATTTATCTCCTTTGGTCACAATTTTATTGTAGTTAAACAGCAACTAGTGTGGGACCACAAGCATTCAGATGCTCTGAGTACACAAAGAGCGCACTATTCTGTTTTCCAGCTGAATGGACTTTTACTTGTGTGAACAAAAGACAAGACCCTGCTATTCTTCAAACGAAAAGGAAAGAAACAGCAAGGAAAAACATGGCACAGAAAATCTCTCTGTTGGTTCACGTTACAAAAGCTAATAAGAACAACTGAACCAAACAGCTGTATTTTTCTCCTCCAAAAGTTTAAAAAATCATGAAAAGCAATTACACATCTGAGCATCTATTTTAAAAGGGTGTGTTAATAATACTTTGCAATGCACAATAGCTAATATAGTACATGTTATCTAATACAGATCATATTAGAGAAGGGATGGCTACATGCAAATAGTATGGCCTAAAACCAATGAGTCAGGCAAAATATAAACAGCGGTATCCAGCAAAGGAACTGAAAGCGTTGAATAGACTTGACACTGCAACCTAAAATTGTAAAAAGCTCCCCAAGTCCGTAAGAAAGCAGATGAAGTTACATCCCTAAGGCCCTCCAATAATCTAAAAAAGGAAGCTGCTGCTGCTTCAACACTGGAAGGCAGTGAGGACTCCCTGACCTGACTCTTTCAGAAGGCCATTAAGATCAGCCCTGGTTAACACTTTCCTAAATGAGTTACATTCTCTTCCAGTCTTTGTGCTACCCTATCTCTCATATATCTTTCATACTCATATATCTCTCAGGTCTTTAGTTCTTAAATAAATTAATGCATTATCATTGTCACAGGTTGTTTTAATTTGTAGTAGTTGAAAGAAGGAAGAGTTAGGGATCTGTTTGAATTTTGGCATTAATGTTCAGGATGACAGAAGGAAATCTACGGGCTTGGGATTTCTCTTCCTCTTCTGCAACATGCAGAAATCGTGTATGATCTAGGATTAGGTTTGGCTGCAAGTGACAGAAAATCCAAACTGGCAGTGGCTTCACCAGGCTGGTACGGTGGTTCTCATGCTGTCCTCAGAGACTCACCACCTTAAGGACTGGCCCTCACTCTCAAGATCCAAATGCAGCATTTACATTCCAAGCAGCAGGATTAAAAAAGGGCCTCAGAAGAAAAGGGCAAAGGGCACACACCAGCTTTCTCTGAAGGAAACATCCCAGAAACGACCACAGGCTACATCCTCTTAGTCAGTAGCCACACCGAGCTGCAGGGGAGGCTGGGAAATGCAGTCTGTATTCCGGGCAGCCAACTGTCCTGAAAAGTCCATGACAGAAGGAGGCAAGAAGGGATTTGGGCGTGAATTTGCAGTGACTACCACAAAGAGATTTCCTAGTTTTATAAAACTAGAGATAGTTGATAATGCCAAGCAAAAAAATCTTCTTCAGAATAAGAAACTTGCAAATGCTCCAAACAGAAGAGCCACTGAGATATACGGACCTGAAAACGGAGCCCTATCTCAATGATCTGGATCAGACAGCTGAATATTCTCATGTTCCTCTCCCCACCCCCACCCCAGGAGTGAGTGTCCAGTTCCCGTGACTCCCACAGACCTGGAAGCTTATCCCCTGGGTCGTGTCAACTGTCCAAGTACTTCAGCCTTGCAGCCCAATCACCTCCCATCATTAAGAAAGAGAGGCCTTTCACATCCAAGGGGCAAATCTCACACAAATGACATTTGGCTGATGCCCACAGGTGACAGGGATGAGAGCAGGATAAAGAAAGAGTAATGTAGAAGTCAGTTGGGGCAGCCTTTCATTATAGCCCTTTCAAGAGCTATTAATCTTGGTCATAGTCAGTCGGCTAAAAATAACTACTTCTTCTAAAACATGCTGTACACACCAACCAGCAGCCGTAACGAAGGTCAGCCCTTTTAACTTAGGAAAGATGTGGCTTCTGGCTTGCCTCTAGCCATCTGAAATGGTGTTTGCACAACTGTTCCAGCCCAACTTCATCTTCAGTCTCATCTAACAATAATATCAAAAGGAAAAACCACTATCAGCAATATATCGTCAGACTACCGGTAAGTTGTAGAGGCACCTGGAAGAATAAAGACTATTAGGGAGTTCCCTGGTGATCCAGTGGGTAAGACTCCCAATGCAGGGGGCCCGGGTTTGATCCCTGGTCGGGGAACTAGATCCCACGTGCATGCCGCAACTACGAGTCCACATGCTTCAATGAAGATCCCGCGTGCCACAACTAAGACCCGGTGCACCCATAATTAATTAATTAATTTTGAAAGATAAATATTAGAAATATTTTACAAGAAGATTTGTTACTTCCTTTGATTATGATGAAGGTAAATAAAATTTTAAATAATTAAACATCATTTTTTTCCAAAGTCTTTCATTGCTGAGGTATTTGAACGGAGTGCCGTTTGTCATAATTCATCCAAGCTCTCGATCTGGAATTCTATACTACAGATTCAGCTCTGTAATTAAGCAGCTTCGTAATCTTGAAGAAGCCAACAAACTCTCTGGGCTTCATTGGGCCTCAGCTGTACTATGGGGAAGTTTGACTCAAAAAAGCCACGTGGTTCTTTAGAGACTCAACAGTACATATAGATGGGTTTGTATAAACCCATAAGTGATATCACTTAATAATAATACAATAATAATAATCTATCTAAACATCAAATTCATCAATAGGACCTACCTGAAAGAGGGATTATAAGAGGATTCACAGCAGGGTTTCTTTAAGTCATGGACACTTCCAACCTCAGTTCACTGACAATATAAATATGACATAAAAAATAAATGAAGACATCGGTGGCATAAGGGAAGGTGCCCTGTCATGCAAACAGTTAAACCACAGCAAGAGCAGCCTCTAGCTGTGGGTCAGTAGGCAGCAAGCAGCAGGAACACGAAGAAAGTGGAGTATCTTTTAAATGAAACCATAGCAGCCAGATTGCCTACAGTTAGAAGGAAACCCAACATGGAAAGCCTAGCTTTATATGAGAGCAGAAAGCTTCTGATATAGGGAGACAGGGCACTGCTTCTACAATGCCACATTTCCCAGCTGAGGAAATGGTGAGATTGAGCCCAATGTGCTCTCTTTCAAAGAGACATCTAAATTATAGTCGAGGGCATTGTATCAAATACACTGTGAACGGAAACCGCTCACCTCTCAAGATGGCAGTCTTACCTAGTACGTGTGGGGCTCACTGGAGGATTTACAGTGATTGGGAAAGATAAGAACCCAAGTGGCACCAAATAATAAAACCAGGAGTTACAGCCAAATTATGGGACCTCCTAAGACCAGGAAAAATCCCAGCAAATATTTTGTAAATTACACGAAGTTAGTATTATAAAGCATGCACACAGATGTGAAACTTGGAAGAATTTTTTCAATTATACCAAAAACTCTATAGAGAACAGAAAGATTAGCGATTGCCTAGGGCTAGGAATGGGGTGTTAAGTGTTAAGTTCCTAGAAGAGGATCTTATAACATTTTCATACTTTATTCATCCTTACTGGGCTTCATCAAATAAATGCCTACATTAAAAACAAAACAAAACAAAACAAAAAACCTGCAGATAGGTTTTCAAACTCCCAATGAAGGATGCTTTAGAAAAAAAGTTATATGAATTTTCCTTGCAAACTCTTTATACCTTGGGGGAACTTGGTTTACTTTTATTATAACTGTAAACTTCATTTATCATTTCACAGGAGACATTAAAATAATTAGGGGCAACCTGATATTGTCCCTTGTAAGCCATATTCCTGCCCTGCAGATACACTGCCACCACACAGCTGGGTTAGAAGATGGTGTTAAAATTACTGTGGAACCACATAATTGCTCCGTCATTAGTGGCTGAGGGGTAGGGTTGGTGGGGGTAGGCATGAGTCTTAAAACAAATTATTCCACATGGATTGAAAAGGGATGGGCGCAAACAGATACAAGGCTGGTTGCTGAGCCATAGTATAGAAATCAACTTTTCACAAAGTTTTTTGACAATATTTGAACACTACCCTCTTGAGTTACAATTCCTAGAATCGAAACTGATTTCTATTCAAATCCCCTTTGACCCAGCTCTTCTACTTACATGCCTATATGGATATACCACATTTTGTTTATTCATCAGCTGACAGACATTTGTGTTGTTTCTACTTTTTGGTGATTATGAATACTGCTACTATGGGGGGGTTGGAAAGTGTATTAAAAAAAAGTCTAACCCTGCAAAAGTCTGTCTCTGTCCTATTACTTGGACATCCAAACTTTCCCTCCTAAAGAAGTAACTGTTGAATCTTTCCAGAGATATTCTACCTTTATGTAAGCATTTTACGCAAAGAGTAACAAGTATTCTGCACCTTGGTTTTTTTTAATTTAAATATCTTGAAGATTGTTTCATATTGGTACATATAGAACTGTTTCTCCTCAATGGTACTAGAGTAGTTCATCGGCTACATCTTCCTTAACATTATTAACATGTCCCCTACAGATGGACATTTAGATTGTTTTCTTATGTTTTACCACTACAAATAATGCCACAATGAATATTCTTGTTCATATGTCTTTGTAAACCTGTGCCAGTAAAGAAAGTGGAATAAATTCAGGTAAGTAGAATAGCTGGGTCAAAGGGGATTTGAATATAAATCAATCTTGTTTCTAGGAGATTTTAATTGAAGAAGGTAAAATACAAGAGTCACATCCTGACTGTTGCTTGAATAAGAGGGTGTAGAATCAGCAGCATTACTAGAAAATGAGCAATCGACTGCATAATAGTTTTAATATCTTTAGTGAGATATAATTCACATAACATAAAATTCACCCATTTAGAATGTATGATTCAATGGTTTTCAGTATATGCACAGATTTTGCGACAATCATCACAATCTAAATTTAGAACTTTGTCATCAAACCAAGAAAAACCCCGTACCCATTAGCAGTCACCCACAAGTCCCATCTCACCCCATTCCTAGCCCTAGGCAATCGCTAATCTTTCTGTTCTCTATAGAGTCGCCCACTGTAGTCATCTTATATAAATGGAATCACATAATATGTAGTTTTTCGTGTTTAGCTTTCACTTAGCGTAAAGCTTTCAAGGTTCATTGATGTTGTACTATGTATCAGTACCTCATTCCTTCATGTTGCAGAATAATATTCTATCATATAGCTACACAACACTTTGTTTATCCAATCAGTTGATGGTCATTTGGGGTTGCTTCTATTTTTTGGCCATTATGAATAATGCCACTATGAGCATTTGTAAGTTTTCAGGTGGACATATGTTTTCATTTCTCGTAGGTATGTATCCATGAGTGAGCAAACGAGTGAATGAGTGAGTGAACTGATAGAAACTTGCAAAAAAAAATTTTTTTTTAATGTGAATGTTGCCCAGGAAAGAAAACAAAACATTGACACCTGATAGATTAACAAGAAGACTCTAGGGCTTCCCTGGTGGCGCAGTGGTTGGGAGTCCCCCTGCCGATGCAGGGGACACGGGTTCATGCCCCGGTCTGGGAGGATCCCATGTGCCGCGGAGCGGCTGGGCCCGTGGGCCGTGGCCGCTCAGCCTGCGCGTCCGGAGCTTGTGCTCCACAACGGGAGAGGCCACAGCAGTGAGAGAGGTCCGCGTACCGCAAAAACACACACACACACACACACACACACACACACACACACACACACAAGAAGACTCTAACAGTACTTTGATGACAGAGTACACATCAGTAACTTTAAAATGACATTTTAAATAAGATGGCATTTATTTGAAAATGAATATGAAAATTAAATAAATGTCAATACATATTAGGTTTAAACAAATCCAGAAATGTCACCAGCCAAGTGAACAGAGGAGGTAAAGTTCTATTCCTTCAGATCTACGACCTTCCATGATTTCTTCTCGGTTCTTATCCTCTGAAATGTCTTAGCTCCCACGTTCTGTGTACAATTCAATAAAGTAAACTTGTTCTGAGCTTGTACTATGTTCTATGCACCCTGCTAGGCCGAAAGACACAAAGATTAATAAAACCCTTGAGTTTCCATGCTCTAGGAACTCACATTTTTTTAATGTGTGACACTTTTTTGTATGCAGAGATTTTAAGGGTATCAACCAAGGGAGCGCAAACTTTTTCCATAAAGGGCCAGACAGTAAATATTTTAGGCTTTGTGGGCCACATATGGCCCCTACTGAATATTCTCATTTTTCTTTTTTTTCCCTTTACAATCTTTTAAAAATGTGAAAACTATTCTTAGCTCAAGAGTCAGGCCCTAGTATAAACTATAAGCAAAGAGAAAAATTACAGGTTCACTATCTTACCAATTAAACATGCTAGATACAATTTAAAATTCATTACTGTAAGTTATAATAGCCTCAACTCAACTCTGGCTCCTCTCACTAATTATCCTTTTATTTCCACGACTCTCTTTATACCAGTATTGTTTCTCCCACAGATGCCTTGGTAACTGATGAAATAAACTCTTTTCCTGTCCCTAAATTAGGTCTACCCTTCAACTCTCAGCTGAAAGGACATTTGGCAAAAGTAACTGAAACCTTGAATACCAGGCCCTAGGTAACACACACATACGTACACATGTACACACACATCTCTTCCTG
This sequence comes from Neophocaena asiaeorientalis asiaeorientalis, assembly GCF_003031525.2. Classification (NCBI taxonomy): domain Eukaryota; kingdom Metazoa; phylum Chordata; class Mammalia; order Artiodactyla; family Phocoenidae; genus Neophocaena; species Neophocaena asiaeorientalis. The sequence continues at coordinate 4,995,206 of NW_020173491.1, read as the reverse complement.
TACTAATCCCTCTGTGTTAGTGAAAATGGTCTAGGCTACACTGTGAGTAAACTCCCCAATCTAAGGGACTTAATACAACACAGTCTTTCTTGGTCAAGTTCCCTGCCCCATATGGACCAATGAGGGCTCGACTCCACACAGTCATTCATGGACCGAGCCTAATGGACATCCCACCACCTGGAACACAGAACCCCCAAGGTCATTGTAGCAGGGCAAGGGAAAACACACAAGTAGCACACCAGCCCTTAAATGTCTTGACCAGGAAATGATACTTATCACTTCCACTTCATTTCATTGGTCAAAACTAATCATATAATTCCACCTAACTGCAAGGAAGCTGGAAGTTGTGATCTTCCAGTGCCCTTACAAAGAAGAGCAAAAACTAGGCGTTGAATAGAAAAAGCTGAAGCAGATACAGGATGCCAGAGACAACCTCACCAAGGCTGGGTGTGACTCGCTGATCTCACAGTTATACATTATGCAGTATGATTGCTGAGGTACGGTATATAGACTACTCAGGCATAAATCAATCCCCATTCACCATCCTCAGACTCTGCAGTCTAGTAAACCCAGGTCATACCACATTCCTGACTTCAGTGCAGCAGAAATGAACAAGGGTCACTTACCCAGTTGGCTCTGGGGTGATGTTATAGGGCATATCCCATAAGCAGTTCCAATATTAATCAAATTTTAGGCTCATCCAAAGCAATAAAACCTTTACACAACACCAGCAACAGCAAATATGCATTGAAATGCATACCTGAGAACATGATGAGAAAATGGTAATTGATCATTTTGACAGAAAGACGCTGAGATCTTCCTGCCAGGCCCCATGCCTCTCCCATATGCCCTACGTCCCCTTTGAGGACACATCACACAAAATCTACTTTACACACAATGTCATGCTCAGTATTTTGTATCGAGTAAGGTGCTTAATAAACACTTCTTTATTTGAATGAAATACTGAAGGAACTGAATCAATGAAATTATGGTGGAGCTGAATCCTGTTACAGTATTGCCTCTTTCATAGCAACATTTGAGAGCTAAAAGGCTGGGACAGAAAGAGCTGCCTGTTTGCCAGAAGAGTCACAGAAGGTATGTGGAGTGGGTAGTCAAGTTGGACTTTGGCTCACAATGCCCCAAGGACACTGACAAATAGCCCAATAATAATCCATCTGAGTCTCTGAAGTCACTCCTTAGAGCCGCTCTATAAAAGCCAAAAGGAATTATTCATTAGCGAGTGTGAATACCACTGGATACCACCAGCAGATTGTGTTTGGCCTTGCTGAATTATTCATTAGCATTAGTGAGAAATGTACAACCCAAAGGGTGTTAAACCAATCCAGATTGTTCAGCAATGTTTGTTTTCCTTTAAAAATATTTTTTTAAAAAAAATCACCTCTAAGCTACAGTTCTTATATTTAAAACCAGTTATAAATCTGGCTAAACAAGTAGGTGAAGAGTAGAAAGTCAAGTAAGAAAGGGATCTCCGTGATCTTATTTAATATTCATCATTATAATGACAGGCAGTAGACTGAACCAATGTTTGTTTACCTGTCCACATTTTGCCTTTTTAGATGTTGTATGGTCAAAGACAGTAGGAGCTCTACAATGAGATTCCTATGTGGAGGGGGGAAAAAACTCCTTTGAGTCCTGTCACAGAGCAGATGCAAATTTAATTACTGTGCGTTAAGCTTTCCATCTTGTCTAGGTGTCCTTGGAAAGCAACTGTAAACAAGAAGCACTCGGCAATCAGGTGTCAGGGGCTCATTTGATCTGCTAGGAAATATGTCATAAATCCCTGGCAGGAAGTGAGTCGGGAAAGGGAACAAAGAGAGAGGACTGACAGTGTCGGGAGCAGATCTTGGGGGTGTGCCCGTTAGTGCTGGGGACCGCTCCCACACCCAGCTCCAACTTCCCGGAGAAAGTGTTCCCTGCCTGACAAGACTCTCTCATCTCACATTTGTTATACATTTTCCTGTGGTCTGCAGAAATCACCAGCACAACTGGGGAGTCAAATGGAGAGGGACTATGCACAATTAAATTATTCGAGACTAAGGAAAACCTAGCATGAGCTGATTTTTTTTTTAAGACAGTTGGACAACTCTGGAAATTAGTGTGGAATCTAAATTCAGGTAAAAGAGATCCTATCAGCCAGCAGTCTCAAAGAAAACCACAGGCCTAGCTGTATTCCCATCTTTTCAGTGTGCCCCTAATTGAGTAAGAAGAACGTTCCATCCTATGAAGCTCCGGGTCTGAACCTGAGCTGTCAAATGCCCAGCTGTTTCTATGATAATGGGTGCTGCATTTGTAGGCAAGTGATAGGAAGTGATCCCTGAGTATGCACAATTTGTAATGCTGCAAAGAGCCTGTAGCCTTCCTGAAGGGAGCCCACATCCGGAGCTCGCCTCTACCAGACAACTGCAGAAAATGGATTTCTGCCCTCACAAGCATGGTTCCAGGAGTGCTTTCTGCTGAATTATTCTATAGGAATTTTAAATTTTGGTGCTTAAGTCAAACTCTCCCCACCGCTATAATGAATTAACAACTTCCAAATGGAGGGGGAAAAACCTTAAAGTAACAAAGCTCCATTAAACTTGGGGCAAATTAACCAATCTCTCTAAGCTTCACTGCCCTCATCTGTAAAATCAGGGGAAAACTGCAACCATGTAGGACTCCTGTGAGGATCACAGGAGATAATATATGTAAGTGACAGCCAGTATTATCATATTAAAGAACAGGGAAATTAATATCAATAATACGATTATTATTTGCCTAGTAACACAAGTATTCCCATGATATTAAAATTGTTCCTAAAATTCTCTGAAAACATGTTACAATTATTTTATTATCTAGATGAGGACAGAAGTTCTTCCCCCCCACACACTTTACTACTTTTATAAATGAGAAACAGATATCAAAGACTCAGATTCCAGAGAATTAATCTATTCACTAAATATCAGCCTGTGAGCAAGGAGAAACAGAAGTACAGAGGAGAAAAAATCAGGCACCTGGGATGATCAGAATGCAGGTCCCATTCATTTCTTAATGTTCTTATTGTCTTATCTTCCTTACATCCATTTCGGGTTCCTTCAAAGAGCGTGCCAACAGAAGCGACAGAACCAAAAGGAGACACCTAGTGGCCAAGTGAGCTTCCATTCAGGCTACAGTTAAACAGCAAACAATGTCAAATAACTTTATAATCCAAGAAAACCTCTTTTTAGCATGTGATATGACAATTAAAAGCAAGAGAGGGACTTCCCTGGTGGTCCAGCCGTTAAGACTCCTCACTCCCAGTGCAGGGGGCCCGGGTTCAACCACTGGTCAAGGAACTAGATCCCACATGCCGCAACTAAAAAAAAGATCCTGCATGCTGCAACTAAGACCCGGCGCAGCCAAATAAATAAATATTAAAAAAAAAAAAGCAAGAGAGAAATGTTAAGTATAAAAGAAATATAATACTTTACGTATTAAATGAAGCTGCATTTTAACTCCTATATCAGCCTAACTAAAATTCACTGCTTCTATAGATTGAGACGGAATCAGTCAAGGAAAGCAGACAGGTTTCTGGAGTTATACACACCTGGTTCAAATTCCAGCTCTGCCACCTACTCGTTGAGCAATACTTTCTAACCTCTTCCACATCACGAAGCACGCAGAAAATTAGGATATTTGCAAAGCACACTGGAGTAACCAGAAGAGGCTGCTGGGGCCAGAGTTGAAAGTCCCCACCTACCCACTCCAAGAGCTAAGGGGACCATTATCTCCACAACCAATAATAACCCATTCAAGGCACACCAGTGGAATGTGCTCCTTAAACAATCTACTTAATATTATTGGGCCTTAGCTTCTTCATCTGTAAAATGGGACAAATAATACCCATTTAATATGAAGATTAAATCAGATAACATACATTAATATATATTAATAAAATGACTGGCACATACTAGGTACTCAGTGTTTTCTTCTTTCTACGCTACTTCTTTCAGTAGCAGTGCACAAAGATCCTGTTATATCAACAAACTAACTCCCAAAACTATACTACATAATTTATAAGGAGTAACAATAAACATAGCCAGTGTTTGAGGGCATATTATAAACCAGACAAGTGCTGGGTTGTTACCTCACTGAACCCTTACGACCACCTTAGAAAGCAGAAATAGTAGATATCATCTTCTGCCCACCCAGTAACTATTATGACAATTTTTCTTGTTAACAAAATCCTGATTTTGACCTGGGCAACAACGGGCCCACCCAAAAAACTTGCTTTCTCAGACTTCCTCACAGCTGGAGTAGCCATGTGGCATCGTTCTAGTTGATGAAATTCAAGTCTACTACTGATTTTAATTTTTTATTTGATTTTTGCCTAATTAAAAAAGCCTTTCTCCCCTCCCCTTCCAGCCTGGACCAATGCCTGATGGTCTACCCACCTTTAAATAAACCTCATGCAGAATGATGTGCGCATCCTCTAAGAAGGCCCTCAATAGCTCCTGCCTCCTGGTACTCACACCCTCGTGCAGTTCTTCCCCTTGAGTGTTGCCTGGTGACTCACTTCTAACAAACAGAATACTACAGAAGTGATGGGGTATGATTTCCAAGATTAGGTTACAAAAAAGACTGTACCTTCGTGTGTGTGTGTGTGTGTGTGTGTGTGTGTGTGTGTGTCTTCTGTCCCTCTCTCTCAGAGACACTCGGGGGAAAGCTAACCACCATGTTGTAAGCTGCCCTATGGAGGCCCACGTGGCAAGGAACCAACACCTCCTCCAGCCAACAGCCAGTGAGGATGTGTGGTCTGCCAACGGCCACAAGAGTGACCTTGGAAACGGATCCCCTCCACCCCTATCAAGTATGAAAATGATGGCAGCCCCAGCCAACATCCTGAGTGCCGCCTTATGAGAGACCCTGAGCCTGAGGTACCCTGCTAAGCTGTGTCTGGATCCCTGACCCACAGGAAAATAACTGTAAGAGGATAAACATTTGTTGCTTCAAGTTGTTAAGCTTTGCAGTAATCTGTCACACAGCAATGACAGAGTCTATTCACCATCTTTCAACGAGAGGATATGCTGAAAATGGCAGAACAAGATGCTAAAAGGTGCTGGGTGCTCATGTCCTTCAAATAAATAAACCTTTATTTCATTAAACAATTAAAATCAATCCTAAGTGATATAGTAAGTACTATTATTACTGTTCCCAGGTAACACCTAATGGGTTTATATGATATAAACATAAAAAGAAAAGCAGTGGGTCTCAGATTTTAATTCAATGGAATAAACAAACAAAAAAAGGACTCAACAGAAGTTACAGATAAACATAATATTCTGTCAGATGGGCAGATTACAAAAGCACACAGAATGACTGCACTGTTTAACACACACACAAATATTCACACGAATGCACAGGAAAAAAAGAGTCTTGAAGGTTATGGACCAGAGGTCAGCAAATGTTTTTCTGTAAAGGGTCAGACAGTATATACTTCAGGCTTTGGAGGCCTGGGAGAAGGCATATACAATATGAATATAAATGAGCACGGCTGTGTTCCAAGGAGGCTTTATTTACGGAAACTAAATTTTAAATTTCATATTATTTCCATATGTAACGAAATATTATTTTCTTTTCATTTTTTTCCCAACCATTTAAAAATGTAAATACCATTCTTAGCTCAGAGGCTGTACAAAAACAGGTAGCAGGCCAGATCTGGCCCCCAGGCCGTAGTTGACTAACCTCTGTTACAAACCAAAACAGTCACAGGGATTATGTTTGCCTGAGAAGGAAGATTAAGGAAGACGTTTACTTTCTTCTTGAAACTTTTCAGCATTGTCTGAATATACAATCAAGTATTTTATAATGAGAATATGCAGTGAAATGTTGTCCATATGAGATGGGCAGGGGAAGGAGGACAAAGTTTCTTGGGAGACACTGGGACTTTGAAATACACTGAAAACATCTATTGACCTGGGTCCCACCAGATCAGCAATAAAAACTGTCAGCTAAGCCAGAGATAACATTTTCAGTGGCCCTAGTGATTCTCCAAAGTGGACAGAAACCATGTATTCATTTGCAAACAAACGATATGAGATGGAGCATTGAAACAGACTGGGGAAACCTACCAAGAAATGTGCTGTGTTCCCACAAAAAATAACTCTACCATGCTGAGCAGAAACACAAGAAAAACCAGAAAATATAACATAAAGCATTTCTTCAATCCTGTGTGTATGTTACGTTTCATATTTTCAGAAAATATTCTATTCACTTAGTGGAAGCATAACATGAAAATATAATTTACGATAAAATTCTTCTTTGCAATTTTCATCAAACTGTATGTAAAATTCTTCAGGATTATAAAACTGATGTAACTAATGACATCCAGTCACTATTTCCAGCGCTTAAAAAAATACACTCTACACCTACCCAGGTAACTACACGTGTAACTTTCAGCTTTGTAGGCACCATGTCATAAAGCCATTCTAGCTGTCAGCATTCCTGTAGAAAAATAGTAAGATGGGGAAAACACAAGTTCTGGTGCTTCTTGTTAACATTTACCAGATGATCCTAGGGGTTAGAGATGACGGTGCTAAATATTCATGTCAGAACGCAAGGCAGGCATCTCACTCTAATTTTGAAAAGGCTCTATCTAAGGCATGGAAGAAAGTCAACATAATTATCTAACTTCCTTCAAAGCAGGTGACTTTTGTTTGCCTTCTGGTCCTTCTATTCTTGTCCCTTCTGTACATCTAGGATGGCTCCCTGGAGATCACACTTTGTATTTCTCCCTCTTTTTTAATACAAAGAAAGGTATTTTTAAGCATATGCAAATATTTTTCAAGACAACTATTAGAAGCACTAAGAAATAATCATGTAAGAGCTGTCATCTCATACGCTTTAAAATGGTGAATTTTATGTTATGTAAATTATGCCTCAATATTTTTTACCACAGGCAAAATAATATAACCATGCTGATATATATATAAAAAAAAAGTGGGGATGGGAAATGTGATCTCCAACATAAGTAGCTAATTCAAAAACTTCTAAATTACTTGTGGATGATTTGCTGTTTTGAACTATCCATGCCTCTTCTTCCCCTTTATTCACACACATACTAGGCATCTCATTTCATCTGTCCTTTGACTTGAAGTTTTCATCTATGAAATAACAGTAAGAATATTTTTCTCTGGCTAACTCAGAACTGTGGGAATTAAATGAGAGAGGTAAAAAATGGACAATAACAAGTGTTCACAAGGATGTGAAGAAATTAGAACCTTTTTTTACACTGTTGTGGGGATGTAATATGGTACAGCTGCTTTGCAAAACAGTTTAGCAGTTCCTCAAAAAGTTAAACATAGAGACTTCCCTGGTGGCATAGTGGTTAAGACTCCATGCTCCCAGTGCAGGGGTCCCGGGTTCAATCCCTGGGACTAGATCACGCACGCATGCTGCAACTAAGAGTTCGCATGCCACAACTAAGAAGTCTGCATGCCACAACTAAAAGATTCCGCATGCCGCAACTAAGACCCAGAGCAAACTAACTAAATAAATAAATATATTTTTTAAAAAAGAATGAATGGGGAGTGACAGCTAATGAGTACAGGGTTTATTTCAAAGGAGATGAAAATGTTCTAAAGTTAGATTTCAGTGGTGATAGTTGTACAACCTCGTGAATAGACCAAAAAAACCCCAAATATTGGACTGTATACTTTAAATGAGTTAACTGTATACGCAAATTATATCTCAATGAAGTTCCTTTCCTTTAAAAAGAATAGTCATCTCTAAGTGGGGAAGTTGGGGAGGAATAAGGGGAGAGTTGTTATTTTCCATCATAATCCCTCTGTACAATGTGATTATATTTTACATGTGAATGTTATTAATAAGATGAAAAAATAAAAATAATTATTGGAAAAAGTACATGCAAAACAGTACAGACATCATTCTTTCCTCATAAAGTCAACCTAAAAGAACAACATATGTTTCCCTAAAAGGCACCACACACATAAAATAAATGGTCATATTGCTGCTGGGTAACAAGGAGCACTCTCATGCACGTGTGTGTGTGTGTGTGTGTGTGTGTGTGTGTGTGTGTGTGTGTGTGTGTGTACACATATGAATTTCCCTCACACAGAGAAACAAGTAAAATACATCCATCGTGCAAAATGAAAAATATATTCTCAGGACATCATACCAACCCTTCCCTAAGTATCAGGATAGCCCTTCTGTTGGCAAAAATTGTGCTGTGCTGTATAGAAACACATGCAGACAGGGTCCCTGCTCTCCAGGACCCACCATCAAAGAGCCACCAACTATACCAACGCAATGGTGAAGTACAAAGTGAAAGTGATCAGAAACTAAACTGGTAAGTGGGCACAAGAGAAGGAAGGATTTGCAGAGGCAGAAACTTTCAAACAAAATCTTGAGAAGGCACTGGATTTTCCCCCAGATGAACTGTAGGGAGGGAAGAGGACAGTGGGTTGGAGGGATGAAGTGAAGTTGAAGGGGGTCTCCCTGACAAAATCAATAGTAAATAGATGGGCCTGGAAGGAAGGAGGCAGAGAGGGGCAGAGCTGGGAGGGGAAGGTTAAGTTAGATAGCAGCCTGGAAGTAAAAGGACACGCATGCACCTGTGGCACTTGGACTTTATCCTATAGGCAACAGGAATGCATTTAACTACAGTGAATTAAGACCGGAGTCAAATAATAAGAAAATCCATTCTGTTAGCTAAGTAAAAAATGGACTGGTAAGAAGAGGGGTTGGATGCTGAAAAGAAGTGAAGGACAGTGGCAAGAAAACCAGCTAGGAAGCTGCTGCAAATTTGCTGGAAGGAGGCATTTTGAGATCATCTAAACTGGAGCAGAGGCCATAGGAAATGAGGAGGGGTCAGATTTTACAGCTGCTGACAAACTGAAAGACAGTCACAGACTGAAGACAGATGGCGAAAGAAAGGAAGGGTAACCCAAGATTTCCGGAAAGGAAGCAATACTGACTTGGGCAATGGAAGAAATTACTAACTGCTACTAAGCTAGGGGTTTGACTTGGTTTGTCCCAATAGAATGGAGTATAGAAGAGTACAACTGACTTTTCTCAGTACAACATAGAGCATGGACTCAGGAGCCAGACAGCCTGCGTTCAAATCCATCTCTACCAGCTACTAGCTGGAGATCTCTGAGCACATGATTTAATCTCTCTGTCCCCAGTTTCTTCATCTATAAGACAGAGATAATAATAAGGCCTATTTCATAGGGATAACACGTGTATTCAGTGAGGTAAAGTGTTTCGAAGTGTCTTGCACATATTAAGTGCCCTACTGGCGCTTACGATTTCTACTATGGCATCTACACAGTGATGTATCAACTCCATTTTACAGAATAAGAAACTGAGGCTCAGGGAAACCCTGTTTCTTACACAGCTAGTGAGAGGCAGCATCTTTAATCTGTCTGGCTTCAAAGGCGATGCTATTTCCACTGTGCTATGCTGCCTCCAGAGCTGCTGATTGAATTGCCCACTCCAAGAAGTGCATGGAATTCTCAAGTTCCATGGCACTGTGTCCACAGGAACGGCCAACTTCTTTTTGCCTTGATTTCCAGGAGAACCTACACAAAAAGAGGGTGATCAGTTCATCAGTTTCTGAGATGAACTGAGTCCTGAGCCTCAGGACGTGGGCAAGGATGTGACCCCCTCCAAGAGGCCTTCCCTGAGCCTGTATTAGCTGATTTCTACTCACGGCACAGCAAACTCTGCTGGCCCCCATTCTGAACACTAATGCCGCTATTTTGAAACTATTTCCTAATCTCTGTCCTACTGGTCTATAAGCCCTGTGAGTTTGGGGACTGTCCATATTATTCACTACAAGATCCTCAGCTTTGAGCAACAACCTGGTACCCCCTGAAAGTGCTAATTAAATGTGCTGAATGATTGATGCAAATTTCCAATCCTGGGTTTATATGTATTTGTCCCAAAAGGTTATATTATACAGTAACAAGGGCCACATCCCTTGGTCATTCCGGAATAAAAGATAAAAATCTCTTTCCCAGTCATATATTAATTGAGTGTGGCAGAAATCATGGCTGCTTGCTCATCAATTCTTCCTTCTCCTTGCCCATAACAGAGCAGCAATGAGCACAACTCCAAGAAATGGATCATGAGTGTTCCAAGCCAGGCATGGTATCTTAGTCAGCTCAGGCTGCCGTAACAAAATACCACAGACTAGGTGGCTTAGCAGAACTTTATTTCTTAGCATTCTGGAGGCTGGGAAGTCCAACATCGAGGTGCTGACAAAGTAGGTTTCATTCTGAGGCTTCTTCTCGTGGCTTGTAGGCAGCCCATCTCACTGTACGCTCATATGATCTCTTCTCTGTGTATGCACAGAGAGAGAAAGACTGAGCTCTGTGATACCACTTCTTAGGAGGGCACTAATCCCATCACGAGGGCCCCATCCTCATGACCTCATCTGACCCTAATTACCTCCTCAAAACCCCATCCCCAAATACCATCACATTGGAGGTTAGGGTTTCAACAAATAAATTTTGAGGCGACACAAACGTTCACCCATAATACATGGAAATATCATTCCCTTTTGCTAAATCCTAGACTCCCCAGCCTCCCCTGCAACCAGGCATGGCCAAGCAATCCAGATCTGGCCAAAAGGGCATAATGAGGAGTCTGCTAGGAGTTCTGTGGGAAAGATTTTCCATCTAATATGAAAACTCCCTTTTATCTTCCCACCCTCTTCCAGTCTTCAATATGAGGATGCCATGAGTGGCGCTGGTGCAACCATCTTGTGATCACTAGGTTAAGCAGACCAAAGGGTCCATGTGCTAAAGATGGAGAGCAGAAAACTAGAAAGTGCCAGCATCCTTGGTTATATTACTAAGCCACTGCTCCAGATGAACTTCCTTCTTTCAGACAGCTTATGATGTGAGACAAGTCCTATTTAACCCACTGTTAAATGGGAAATCTGTTACTTGCAGCCAATGTTTTTCAAATTCATACTGAGTAAATGCACAAAACTCTTCAATGTATATCTACTCTAATGTGATATTGGCCACTCAACCTGAATTGTAGACATTTGTTATTTGCAGTCAAGTGAACACCACACTCATCTATTCTAGGGGAAGAGAACTGTCATTTTGGAAACATTAAAGAGTCCCTACCTCACCACAGAATGTTTATTGCTCTCAAATTTTGTGTGGATGGTTCATAACATGAAGAACAGAATAGACAGTGCTAGGAATACAAATTACTTCCTTTAAAAAATAAGAGATTCAATCTCTTATTCATAAGAAACCTAAATAAATAGACCAGAAATCAGGAATCTGAAGTGGTGGCATTATCCAGCTTTTTTACCACTTACAAACGATGTTAACAAGTGCAAAACTAAGGAGAAAGAAAAGGTCGGGCAGGGGAACTTCATTGTTAGACTTGACCTGGTAATACCACTAAACCAAAAAAGATGCTCTTTTAGTACTTTTCCATTCTGTACATTTTAAAAAAATGATTTGTCGTGAGTTGATTCAAATGAGGGAATTAAGTAAACTTCCAAACATACCTTCAGCTTGTAGGATCCCTGTGCTTCTATTACGCGGCACAAGTACTGTCTGTTTACTTGTTGTTATTGTGTGTTTTCTACCTTCTTTCCAATCAGTCTTCCATTAATACAAAACTCTTTTATTCTGGCTAAAGTAAGTTTCATTTCAAGATTTAAAGTTCTAGAGGAAATCCTTATATAACGTTCTTAGTAACACCTCAAGAATGTTGCCGTGGTAGACAGGAGACAAACCCAGCCTTTTCCCGAGACACCTAGAAGTGTCACGTATCACTTTTTGTGTTATCTCCATATAACTCATATTTCAAGATGACAGGTTAAACCACAGTTACTGTCTTAAAAAAGCCTTAAATTACATCAAACATCTCCAAATAGCTACAGCTTTTTCCAAGGGTTCTCAGATTCTGTCCTCAAACTCAAGTAAGTAAAATACATTTAACTGAGGAAAAAAATCCTCCTTCACTGAGGATGGGTAATTCGCTGTCTAATTTTCCAGGCGGGCATCTCCTCCAGGGCTGTAAACTCTACAGGTAGTCCTGTATTGAGTTCATCTTTAGAGAAGTCAGCCAAGCCATGTTAGAGATCTTGGCTCCAAATAAATGAAGGTTAAATAAAACACAGACTGAAAGAGGAGCTCCCTCTAGGGTTTGAGGTCTTAAGATTCTGCCAACAGACTGTTACAAGGTTGTGATCTGAGCCCCTCTGAGTCCTCAAATCTCTAAGAAGCCAGACTCCTTCCTTTCCTCGTTCATTCATTCCTTCCGCATTCACAACGTTCCCTCTTCCCCTCCCAGCACATTTCCCTGGGAGCCAAAAATGTCAAACATTTCCGTGGGTAAACAGAAAATCTGCTGGCCTTTTTGTTTGCTTTAATGCCTGCTGTTAGTATGAGAGGTGACAGTGTGCCTCGGGCACCTCTCTCTCAATCCAGGCCAGGCAGGTCATTTTCCTTTTATCAGAAAGGAGGATAGGTCATGACATTTTAGTGCATGTTGACACCACTGCTAATAAAAGCAAGATAAGAAGTCGTTGGCCTTAAGGTGCCTTAACCTGTACCTTGCCTAAAACAGCTATTTCCCAGCTCCTCCCCTGGAGCTGGAACCAGGAAGTGATCTGACACCACATGGCCTTAACCACACAGATATCAACCAGGTAGCGGGAGAGCCGGGAAGCGCGCAGGAGGGACCCTAACTCAGGAGGTTACTCCTCTCTCATTTAGGCTAGCAAGATGGTTCCTTTAAGAAAGCAACAGTGAATCAGGACACTTACTTCTCAAATAAAAAAGCAGAGGCAGGAACAAGATCCATTTTGAATCACTTGTCTGCAAATAGTACTAGTGAACTTAGAGGTCTACTAATCCGTAGCTTTCAAACTTTTTACGTTTTGAACCATTAATTTGAAAGAAATCTTACCCCAAAGTATAAACATAAAAAATTCATAAAAAGAAGCCAAGCTCTTCACTGGCCTCCACCTCCTGCAGCAGAGTCCTAGGAGTCTCAGGACACAGTCTGCAAATCAGTGCATCAGAGCCTACACACCTTTGGAACAGGGTAAAACTTGAGGTTTTGTTGTTTGTTCTTTCATTCTCTCTCTTCTTTTTTCTTCTCTTAATAGCCATACTGCACTCTCCTCTAGATCACCTCTTAAATTTAAAACCCCCAATGAGATTCCCCAATTCACTTGTAGGTAATCTAAGAAACGCACTAGACACAAAAAAGATACCTTTTACAGCCTATCTTGACAGTGATTTATATACCTTTTCCAGAAGATAATTTGGTAATATGCATCAAAAGGCATTAAAAAATAGTCCTATCTTTTGACCGAATTGTTCTATTTCTAGGAATTTATTCATTAAAAGATAAATAAATAATGCACATAAAGACGTCTGAACAAACACAGCATTATTTATGCTAATAAAACTATATGAAATAAGCCAAATGGTCAACAATAAGGAACTGTTTAATTAATTATTAGACCCATATGATGGGTCTACCATGCTTTGGCATTAAAATGCGTCTAATATAATAAAAAAATGCAAAAATTCGTGACAACTCTTTACAGTGTCATCTGGAAAATGTGAAGTTAAATGGATGGATTAGATAAATTATAAAATTTACTTATTGATTGAATTGGATACTAAATTTAGTACTATCTGCCTTGGCAAAAGACACATAGCATGTTGGATTACTAAAAAAAGCAACATAAAAATTTATCTGGAGCTAACTTACTCGCTGACACTATACACTAATATTACTGTAATTAGTAGGAAATGAATATAATATTCTGTTTTCTAATGTGTCCATGCTCCACCCTCCTTTCCCTTTAATATGATGTTGGTTATTTGAGGTAGAACTGAGGGAAGAAATCTCACTAACAATAATGGGATATTTGGACCTAAGATGTCTTCGAAAGGCATATGTCCACTCTGATCACATATAAACTCCATGATAAAACTGTCCCTAAATATTTCTGTAGATTACTCCACAACAGATGACAGTTTACTGAGTGTCTGTTTTGTTCCAGACACTATGCCAGATACTGAAAATACAAGAAGCGAATGAAAACACACTCCTTGCCCTTGAGGAGCTCAAAGACTAGTCATCTAAATGGACAAAAGGTATAGAGAGGTCAAAGCTAAGAAGTATATGAAACACTGAGGGTGGCAGAATCAGAGAAGTCTCAGAAGAGGGAGGTGGCACTCGAGGAAACTGTTGAAAGAAACCTCATTTTCTCATCTTCTAGGTGCCATGAGGTCAGAGAAGAGTCCAGGGAGAGAAAGGCATATGTCAAGGCACAGAGGCCTAGTATGTTCAGGGAGGTGTCGTGTTCTTACAGTTCTTACAGCAGGGGTATCGGGTGTGAAGTTGTAGGGGGAGAGGGTGGGAGCCAGGGGTCAGGCCCAGATAATGAAGGAGGCTGAAACAATAGGGACCTCATATGGCAAGCCCAGCCCAAGGGCCTGAATTTTTAACATGTAGCCAGTGGCAAATCTCTGAGAAACTGTAAATAGTAGTGCTATGGCCACTTTACATGTCTAAAGATGCCAAGAAAGAGGAACTTGATGGAAGGGAGACCCGCAGGCTAGTAGCCTAAGGAAATAAAAAAGGCGTGAACACAGGAGTGACAGGAAGAAGAAGACAGGAAAGGAAGGAAGTAAAGGGAAGGGAAAGGAAGGGAGGG
>NW_020173491.1:4956411-4980407 GCF_003031525.2 Neophocaena asiaeorientalis asiaeorientalis | reverse complement strand
GGAAGGAGGAAGACATTAGGACAGAGGCCAAAACTTGGTGACCAACTGGCTGAAGAGCAGGAGAGAAGTGCAGCCCCCTTTTATCTGGAAGCCCCTCCCCCATCTTCCCAGGGCCGTCTCACTCCCCAGGTCAGTTCTCAGCTGAAAGACCCCTCCACTGAGAGCTCTTCCCCGACAACCCAAACCTGCTTTATTTTTCTTCCCAGCATATAGAACTACCAAAAAAATAGTTATTTGCTTACTTATTTTCTGTCTCTACCTGCAGAATCTGAGCTCCATGAAGGCAGGCACATCCGGTCTGTTTGGTTCATGGCTGTGTTCCAGAACTGAGAACACGGCCCAGCACACAGGTAGAGCTCAAAAGATATTTGTGGAGTGAGCGAAGGCGGGAAGGAGGGAGAAGGCAGGCAGGCCGCTCAGATCTGTGACTTGAGTGCTTGACTAAAATGTGATACTATGAACTAAAATCAGTAATGTGGGGTGGAAAGAGGTGAAACACAAAGATTGACTGTCCTGAGTTCTAGAGTACGTTATCTGCCCAAGCATTGCCTTAGGACTATTTAATAAATCTTCCCTGCTAACAAAAGGACAAAAAGGAAATCAGGAAGTACCTGGGGGGGGGGCTCAGAGTACTGCACAAAAGCAAGTACTTTTCACACAGAATCTCCTTTCATCCTCACCAGACATTAGTACCCCCATTTCTGCACATGAACAAACTGAGACTAAAGAATTAACTTACTTATCCAAGGTGACAGTTGGATATGGCAGAAGCAAAATTAGAATTCCCACCCCATTCACTACACAATGCTACTCTAGAAGCAAAGCAAGTTTAGTTACCAGAATTTTTCATATACTTTAAGGATATTGTTAGGCTTTCCCTCATCCTTCTCCACTTCAGGATGCTTTTTAATTCAGAGTCTCAGATTTGTAAGAAAAGATGCTTTCACCGCCATATTTTTTTCTATGAAACACCTTGCCTAAGACTGACCTCTGAAGTTTCTAAGACTTGGTCACAGCCAATTAAATTCTTGTGTTTGAACTTCTTTACCATGACGAGAAAAGAAAAAAAGTCTTATCCTCCCTTCATAATTTATTTTAAATTTCAATTCCTGCTTTACAAATCATACCAACTGACCCAAAATTACATAAACACGTAAACGTTTCATCCTGTCAGCTAACCCCAGGTACCACTGGGCTAGCATCCACTCCCTTAAACCAATGGCCAAAAGCTGATAGAATATGCAAGACAAGTCTGAGAGTTTAACTGGCAGAGCTGTTCAGATCCACATTGTGCTATTATATGAAACTCAGACCACAGGAGACAACAGTTCACTATTTTTACGGTGGCCAACAGATTCAACCTCTTGGCCCTGTGAAAGTCATCTGAATATATTTAACCAAAAGAAAACTGAAAAGAGGAAGAGAGAGAGAGAGAGAAAAGAAGAGGGAAAAACTTCCGATCTTCTGATTGCAGATATATTCAGCACTCTGATTTTTTATGCACATTTGATCACGCTGTTGACAGCTTTGGAAGTTAAGTAAAATGGACTGCTGCACAGAGGTTTCAAACTTTGATGGAAACCAATGGCAGGCTCCTTTTGACAGTCAAATAATGACAAGCACGTTGCAGGCCAATGCCCGTCATTCACCAACATCTCCAACCTGCTCCAACCGCTGCACAGCGACTAAGTGGAGGGTCAGAGGTTAAGCTCCAAGAAGCCAGCAATGAAGGGCAACTGTCATGCACCACTGCCTGTTGTGAAGCAGCAAGGAGTGACTGTCTCCTCCGGAACATGCAAAACGGTCTCATTCTGTCCAGGCAGAGACACATCTGAAGGTCCTAAATGAGACCACTGCCAATTCATGAAGCTCTAAACTGACAGTATGCCATTCAAGCTGTCTCCGATTTGACTTTTTTTTCCCTATTTCAAATCACAAATGCATGTAAAGTATACAGTTAAGCATAACTCTTCAGCCATGGTTTTAAGCATGCTAGGCTTTTAGACACCAATGTAGTCTCAGACACATACACATTCTCAGAGCCTATAAAAAGGAAAGAAAATGTAAAATTAATTTATTCTTCTTTAGGTAGTTTATAATAAAGTATATCATTCAAAATGGCACAGAAGAACCCAGGTGCCAGTTTTCTAGTTAAGCTCCTAAGTGTCTACAAAAGAAAATAATCTTAAAAAGGAACTATTTCATCTTAATATCATATTACTATGAGAGCATAAGAATGTAACTGTATAGAGAGAGAATTTTATTTAATGAAAGCAATATAATTTTAAGTACACAGTAACTTATCAAAACATTTTATAATTTTTTGAGTTTGTTCCAAGAATATAGTTCACAAATGATTCAGAGTTTAGCACACAACACAAATACATCCTTCTACAATTCTAAGTTTGAGACCTTATTGCTTTTTTTTTTTTTTTTTTTTTTCGGTACTCGGGCCTCGTACTGTTGTGGCCTCTCCCGTTGCGGAGCACAGGCTCCGGACGTGCAGGCCCAGCGGCCATGGCTCATGGGCCCAGCTGCTCCGCGGCATGTGGGATCTTCCCGGACCGGGGCGCGAACCCGTGTCCCCTGCATCTGCAGGCGGACTCTCAACCACTGTGCCACCAGGGAAGCCCCTTATTGCTTTTTTATACAGTGGAATTATGTGACCCCACTCAAATGTGTGTGTTAACACATTTTAACAAGGAGATTTCCCCTTTATCTTTATTGAGTAAAAAGAAATATCTCATCTTATTCAGAAGCCAGAGGACTGTCACTAAAAGTGACTGGCTAGGATCAAGAATTAAGTTAAACAGGTCTTCTTACACCCTTTTCACCAACAGTAGGATTTCTATCCACAAATAGAGCCATAAGTGGCCCTCATCAGAGATAGCCTTAGAGGTATGAACTTGAAAATGAACCTTCTATGAAGGTGTTGGTCTACACCAACTGCAGCACTAAAGTCAGTCTTTAAGCCCTGATCACTATCACCCACCTTCCTTAATGAAGCCTGGGGACAGGAGATAACCTATCAACTCTAAAGAACAAAGCTTACAAAGACACCCCAATATTAAAGCTTGTACAGACAGAGGTCAACTAATTACCCTTTGCTCTACAGCCACAAGAACATAGCTAGTCTCTAATACAGAGCTGCAGAGAACCAAGTGTAAGTTATTTTAAGTACTATATGAGCATGTACCAACCTTCCACTCCCAGACAAAACCAGAAATCATGGTGTATAAACTTAAATTACCCTATATAGCTCTGATTGAGAAAAATATTTCAAGCCACAATTACCTACTGTTGTTCAAAATAAAGCAGCCAAGTGAGCATTCTGCAATACAAGAGACTTGATAAGAATTTGAATATGAGATGGCTTTTCTTTCCTGAGGGATAATTTTAGGGGGAAAATCCCTTACTTAGTACTCAGGCATGTATGGTACACAAAGACTAAATTCAGAGACAGGAACGTCTTTCACCATATCCTTTTAGTTTAGACCTGGGTTGCAAATCTCCAACTTTAACGTGAACTGATACAGGACACATAAAAGGAAATACTCCTTTAGGTTCTACAGAGTCAACTAGTGACACTCATATTCTTAAGGGATAATAAAGAACAAAAATTTAAATGGCTTCAAAAACAGATTAGCAGGTTAACCAGTCACAGACTCACAATGAGTAACAAAGGTAAACCAAGAATTTAGGAGAGGCAGATCCTTGAGTAGATCCCAAGAAAAACTTTACATGGAGAAGTCCAATGCTCAAATTATTACAATATCAGCAAAGTCAATACTATAGGAAAAAGAGGGTGTGATACCTGAATCTGTCATTGTCAACCCCAGATTCAGAGGGCTAGGCTAAATTCCCTCCTCAGGCTTTCCTGCTCTGTGATGTTGAATGAAGGGGTCCCCACTTTCATGCAGATGACACACAGGATATCGACCTGTGGTCCGTCATTTATTTCCCCCCTTCAAATATCTTATGGGGGGAGGGCAAGTAATGGCAGTTGGTAGGGGTAAGGCAGGCACACACATTCTGGGTTTAATAAAGGTGAGCATGACAGTCTTTCACAAACATTCAAGAAGAAGGATTCGCCCTCATATCCAACCTCTCTAGCCCAGGACATAGTAGATACTCAATAAATGTCTAAGGAATGCATGAATAAATGAATTCCTCAAGACCCTTTGTCAAACTTTCTACTGGGTTGATGAACAAAGGAATACATCAAAATGGCATTTTCTTGGAAAGAAATACATTTGATTCATATCCCCAAAAGATGAGGATGACAACTGCTCGCTCGGTACCACCACTTTCTCCATTCACTCCCTATTATCCTTCCCCACCTTTCCACATATCCCAAAGTCCAATATCTAAAAGGTTCTTTCATATATACAATAAGATTCAGCAAGATTCAAAAAAAATATTGAACAACAAGGTCCCACTGTATAGCACAGGGAACTATATACTCAATGTCCTGGGATAAACCATAATGGAAAAGAATATTAAAAAAGAATATATATATGTGTATAACTGAGTCACTTTGCTACACAGCAGAAATTAACACAACATTGTAAATCAACTATACTTCAATAAAAAAAAATTTTTTTTAACGTTGCTGGATTCAGCAACATTCACAAGAAGTCAAATTAGTGACTCCTACTATTTCAAAGTTCCACAGATCAGTGAAGGTGAGCACACCTCCCAGAAGTAGGATGAAGGCCGAAGAATGTGGCCCTAACGGCAGTATCCTGGTATTTCTTCCAGGTGCAGATAGCAGCCGATGAGACTCCCGTTAGACCTAGACCAAGGTTACTCTCCCTCCTCTTACTATGTGCCTTTTTTGTTAGGTCCTCAGTGATATAGTGACACACCATTTAGTTTTACCTTCCTTTTATAAATGAAAGCAAAAACCTATATGCTTAAAGCGCAAATAATTTTAGAAACATTGTTACATGCGGGGGGGAGGGGAGGGAATATTCAACTAAATGGAGGGACTGCTTTCTCTATGTCTGATTCTGTAAGGCGAGATGCTTCACTGAAGAGCCTAAGTGCTGTGAGGTCCTTGGTTTAGAAGATGACTTAACCCAAGCTGGCGTCCTGCTTTCCTCCTTTCCGCTGAACAACAGCCTGACACACACACTTGACCATATTCATTGTACACTGAACTATAATCTGCAAAGAGTACCAGCTGCCTCTGGGTCATGAAACAGTACTAAAAACTTTATAATCATTCATTGATTTAGTTTTCAGCATACTATATCATTTGAATCCAACGGCAGCATAAAGAGCTATTTGTGAGGTCAACCACGGTACAGACAGATGCTGACATGCTATTGATGGCAAGGTGGAAAGAAATTGCTAAATACAGCAGATCAATACCTCGTTTCACTGTTACAGCTTTCTGCAGACATAAAATATATATCTTTACAGCTGAAAAAATAATAATAATGAAAGCGGGAGATAAATGTTTCCCTCAAGGTAAACTATTTGATTAGCTAAGGGCAAAGGTGACAGCAGCACTTACACTAAAGTAACTTTATAGTCTTAAATAAAAACAGGAGGAAGAGCAGTAGATGAAATGGCAAAATGCATCGGGACACATAGGTGGTTCGGATATAACTCTTTTAAAATAACAACAGTGATAGGTAAAGGGCCACTGAACTCTAAGATTTTCCTACAGTCCACAAATACAATTCCCTGAGATCTATTCTGTCATATGGTTTTACACAAAACGTTTCTAAACAAAATATTTTCTATTGTTGATAGAGAACAAATCGAGAGGTGAAAATAAATAAATGATCTGTAAAGTTAAAAAAACAAACAACTTCACCTTCCAGTCCATACATGCTTCCATTTGACCAGAAATGTTGAATGCCAACTATCTTTAGTACCTTGTGAGATACATAAAACAAATTTATACCATGGTCCTTGGCCAGAGGGAGCTTATAATCTCCCTAGGAAAAAGATAATTACATAAAACACTAATAGATACAATTCATAACAAAATGCCAAATTTAATATGACCAAATGCCAAATTTAATATGACCAAATGCCAAGACGTCGGGTACCATACATCAGCAAGTGTACCACACACCAGCAAGTGTACCACAGGCATACCTACTGTTGTTACCATACATTTTGACATAGGAAATAAGGTCAGGAAAGGAAGAGATGAAGAGATTAATCCTCAAAAGCATCATGAACCAGGGGGAACTGGAGACAATTCCTCAGGCATGGGAGGATCTAATACATCATCATCAAATTAGTTTTTAGTGCTCTGACATGAAACTTTTTTTGTAAATCCTCAGAGTTTGAGCTTAAAAACAACCAAACAGAATTTGCCGTCAATTATTTGACATATAAAGTCTCACAGGAATCTTTAAAAGTAGCCTAAAGGGTATCTGTGTTTTTAAAGTTATATGAACTTTATCCAGCTGCAATGAACTGTTAGGGGCCGTGGAGGGCATAGGGAGTACTATATGCTCACATGCTGCACTAGAAGTCATGATAAAAATTTCAGTGGTTACATAAAACCCTTCAGTGAGTGCTATTTTTAAAGAAAATAATTTAACAATTACACAGAAAAATACTACCACTCTGCATTTGGATGGCATTTAGCAATTTAAAAGCAACCTGTTAATCTAAGACTGACTTATCAGCTGGCATTCATTTCCTCAAAGAACATGTAAAGACTATTTTTTTTACTGAGGTATAGCTGATTTACAATGTTTCAGGTGTACAGCGATGTGATTCAGTTACACATATATATGTAATATATATTCTTTTTCAGATTCTTTTCCATTATAGGTTATTACAAGATATGGAATATATTGCGATACAGTAGGTCCTTGTTGTTTATCTATTTTATATATAGATAAAATTTACCTATATAATTTATCCCTCCCTTCCCCCTCTTTCCCCTTTGGCAACCATAAATTTGTTTTCTATGTCTGTGAGCCTATTTCCCTTTTGTAAATAAGTTCTTTTGCATCATTTTTTTTAGATTCCACATATAAGTGATACCATATGATATTTGTCTTTCTCTGTCTGACTTACTTCACTTTTTTTTAATTGAAGTATAAGTTGATTTACAATGATAAAGTCTTAAGTAAAAGAGACGGTGACACAATATCACCCCTCCATAGCAATAAACAAAATAAGTTAAAAATAAATCTCAGTGCAAGGGAAGCAATGAAATTGTAATGTAACAGTAACTGAAAGGGAAGGAATAATCATACATTTATTCTTCCGTCAAATAAGAACGTTTTTAAAACAACTGCTCTCAGACTTATGAAAATGGAAAAGAATTTTTACCAATTTTATAATTTGTTATCAATTTATGTAGATTACACTAGCTTTTTAGTCTATATTTGGGGAAGAAATTATGTCTGCAGCTTTCTTCTGCAGAGGAAATAGGATTGTACCAAAAAGTTGATGTCCTCAAACAATGCACATCCATTTCACTAACTGTGTGTTGATTCAACTGTCTAGGTCACTCCAATAAACTAGAAGCTTTTTGTTTCACAGTAAACTAGAAATTCCAAGGTTGGGTACAGGGCTCCTAGGTCTTCGCAAACTTAAGGATCACTCGGTAATGAGCAGTTGAAAAGTGAGCCTCAGAAAACATTCAATCAACAAATATTTACTCTAAATTTGCCAACAAAGTTCTGTGGTAGATATTTCAGAGGACACTATATATATTTTATACAATATATATAATGCACATACATATTTTTTAAGAGTTTCTGCTTCAAAAAACTTGATAATTTCTCTGTTGGGAAGTGGGGCTGGTAGAGTGGTGGATAAGACAAGAATACTAAAAGCCTTTTATTTTAAATCATATTTACATCTGTATAACTTTTTTCATGTTCAAAGTTCTTTTACATTCATTATCGTTTGACAACAACTCAGATGAAGCAGAGAGGGGAGAGGATGATCATCCCCATTTTAAAGATGAGGAAACATCACAGAGATTGAGGGACTCATACCAGGTAATGAATGTCTAGTAAGTGACACATGTTAAGACCAGAAGTTTAGCCTCCTAACTACCAGTGAAGTGCTCCTTCCACTTTAGCAGCTACTACCTCATGTAAAGAGCTCCTGAAGTCTGCACAACACAAAGAACAGTTTGGGACTTGGTTAATTCCTGTAGTGGGGGGGGAAGGAGAGAATGGGAGAGGTTGATATTCATTCAAGAAACGTTATTTAGGGAGTGTTGTGTTCAAGACTTTACATGCACAACAGTACAAAGATAAATACAATGTAGTCTGTAAAACTAAGGAGAGGAGAAAGAGATTAACAAAAAATCAGTACAATAGTGAATAAATGCTACAAAAACATGCATAAATTGCTACAGAAACACAGAAAATTATTTTTAAGATTCTGAAGTGCTTTCCATATTAAAAAAGAATGAAAATAAATGAACTAAATATTCCTCTCAAGAATTTAGTAAAATAAAAACAAAAAGTTTGAGAAAAGCATAAGGAAGGAAACACGAAAGAGGCAGAGATAAATAAATTAGCATAAACAAATTCAAGAGCTAGTTTTAAAACAGACAAATAAAATCAATTTTTGAAGAGAATATATGTGTACAGAAAGTTGTAATTTAAAAGGAGATATAAAATGAATATGGAATTTTTTTTTTTTTTGGAATTTTTAAACTATGAAACTATGCTCAACTCTATCTTAGTAAACCAGAGAATGTTATGTTGAATACCGTGCCAATAAATTTGAAACCTCAATTTCTGAGAAAACATAATGACCAAAATTTACTCAAAAAGAAAACTAAATAGGCCATTAACTAGAAAAGATATTGAAAAAGTTATCCAAAAATTATCTTCCCCAACATCACATGATGAGCCTTACAAGTTAATTTAGTTCAAACTTCCAGGGACAAATAATGCTGGTGTTCTGTAAATGGCTCTAGAGCACAGGAGGAAAATGGTGCAATTCATTTTATGACACAGGCTTAACTATGCATCAAAACTTAACAAAACAAACCACAAAAAGGAATATTTCTCAATATTTTTATCCATTTTACCTCCCTCTACGTTAGCCAAAAGAGCTTTATTAACTTTCACTAACTCTAGTATGAATAATGACCTTAACATGTATATTAAATATGCCTCACTGAAGATTCTGATATTCCCCCTAGGGGTACCACCTTCCAGCTTCCTTGGTAATCACTGCTACAGACCCATCTTACTTTCCTAATTGAAATACAAAAAGGTTGAATTCAGTAGTATGCTAAAAGGCCAATATAATGTGACCAAGTAGGATTTATCACAAGGAACCAATATTAGAAACAATATTAAGAGATTATATCTTATCCACAGAAGTAAAGACATTACCATCTAAATAGATGTCAAAAAAGTATTCAATAAAAATTCAACCTCAGTCCTTAGGGGAAAAAAAATAAACTAAAAATCAAAGATTATTGCCAACAACTATCATTATACTTAACACTAGAATCCCAAAGCATCACTATTAAAGGCATGACTATCTGCTATAGCCACTAGAGGTTCCAGACAACGTAATAACACAAGAGAAAAAAAGGAGAGTATAATTACTGAAAGGGGGGAGACCAAGTTATATTTGCAAATGATTAAATTATCTACCTCCTATACACCTAGAAAACCCAAGAAAATCAACCAAAAAAAAAAAAAAGTTAGAATGATAAGGATGCATTCTATATTGTGGCCAATTATAAAAATAGCATACAAGAAAAGCTTTCTCAAGTACTACTTAGAAAATATAATTTAAAAATATCCCATTTGCAATAATAACCAAAAATAGTACTCCAATACGTAAAACACCCAGGAGTAAACCCAGAAGGTAATAAATAGTACCTACTTGAATAAAATTACAAAACTTTCTGAGGATCATAAAAGAAAGCCTAAATAAATGTAAAGACAGATAACACTGTTAAATAAAATTTATTTACCATAAGTATTTCGGTTCTTTCCAAATTACACTCTAAATGTAATGCAGTAACAATTAAAATACCAAAGGGTTGGTGGAATATACAGGAGACCTTGAAAAAGTGATTTTTAACTTTCTCTGTAAAAAAATTTTAAGTTGCCTTCTCAGTGCAAGAGTCAAGGAACTTCAAAGCAAAGAATAATCATGGGGGCCTTGTACTGTCAGATACTGAAAGGTATCATAAAACTCTGGTAATTAAAATGGTGTGTCAGAATAACGGACAAAACAAAGCTAACAGAATAAAAAGCAGATCTGAGTATTTTGGCATTCAATCTAGTCAATAAATGCAGTGGGGATAACTGGTTAATCATTTAGGAGGAATCAGACATCTCTCACATATCATACACCAACTAAATTCTAGATGCATTACAAGAATTATACAAAAAAAATTAAAATGTAAAATTATTAGAAGGACGTATAAGTGACCGTTAATCTGAATAACAAAAATACGAAAGTAAAAGGCAGGCAATAAACAAACGAGGAAAAATATTTCCAGCACATGATTAACAAATGATAATATCCCTAATCTATAAAGTGTTCTTACAAATCAATAAGAAAAGACATACATTAGCAAAATGAATGAAGGCTATATAAATAAACAAATCACAAAAGAACTATATCTGGCCAATAATCACAATAGGAGTAAATTCAACCATACAGTACTTAGTAATTAAGAAAATACAAATTAGTTCTACAATGAGCTCCTACTCATCTCTCCCAAATTGGCAAATATTTTTATCTTATGACAGTTCCCAGTGTTGGAGAGGGTGTACCAAGTATGCATTCTCATGCACTGCTTGTTAGAGTGGAAACCGGCATCACCCCTCTGGGTGGCAATCTGACAATATAAGCCAAAAATCTTTACAAATGTTAACTCGACAATTCACCTTCCTTTAATTTACCCTACAGAAAATACCAGAGATTTGCGCAGAGATTTATGTGCAAGAATGGTCACTGAAGGATAATTTATAATAGCAGGAAGAAAATCCATATGATGAAATACTATACTATAATTGTAATGACATGGAAAAATATTCACAATATACTGGATACTGGTAAGTGAAAAAGACCAGAATACAAAATATATATATTATGATTCCAATTTTTGTTTAAAATATCTCTTGTATAAATATGTATCATAAATATATTTTAGATAAAATTAGGATCATACTGCATATATTGTATATATGACAGGCATAATAATAATATTATAAGAAATATACCAATACAGTAAGTTACACAGTGGTTATCTCTAAAGGATTATAGGAGACTTTATTTTTCCCTGCTTGGTATTTTTCCATATTTTTTAATTTTTCTAAAATAACAAATTATGTAATCAGGAAAAAATAGTATTCTAAATAAAAAATGCTTCACCATCTTATATGCCACACATATTGTGGTCATACATTTACAAAGCTGCCTTTCATAAGCCACATGTGGAAAATAATTTCATTACCTACAGTCACATTCACGGTAATAATAGCTAATGCTTATATACATAGCACTTATATATGCCCATCACTATTCTAAATGCTTTACATATATTAAAGCATTTAATGCTCACAACTATTATTATCCCCATTTTACAGATGAAGATTGAGGCTCAAGAAGATTAGGTGACTTACCCAAGATTGCTCAGCTAATAAGGAAAGCTAGGGGAAAAACAAGGCAGGCTGGCCAAAATCCATGCTCTTAACTGTCTCTCTTGATCAACTATACTCTAAAGCAACAAGACTGACTTATAATATAATGCCAGAACATAAGCAATCAAATAAGCACTATCCCCTTTAAAGTCATCTCCATGGGAAACTCTATACATATCCAAAGATGCGGTCACTGAGCATAATATTTTTGGAAAGCCTTCTTTTGACTGTCCCCAGAGGGCAGTAAACAAGTCTCCTGAAAGATGAGATTTCTTTCAAACAGCTGGGAATCACTCAGATGCAAGTCTTAAAGTGTGATTAAACTGTTTAATTCTGCTTTTGGTAACACAGCAAGAAAAATCGATTAGCTGATTTTGCTATTGTGCCCATAACTCATATCTGCTCCCAGGAACTACATTCACAAGTGGATTTTAACATTTACAATACTACATTATTGTAATGATTTGTTCACGTGCCTATCTTCCAACTGAGCTAAGGTCCTCAATGGCAAAGACTGTCTCTTTTTCATCCTTGAATCTCCAGCCCCTAACACAATTCCTGGCAAAGAAAGTCCTCATTAAGAATTTCTGAGGGCTTCCCTAGTGGTGCAGTGGTTGCGAGTCCACCTGCCGACGCAGGGGACATGGGTTCGTGCCCCGGTCCGGGAAGATCCCACATGCCGCAGAGCGGCTGGGCCCCGTGAGCCATGGCCGCTGAGCCTGCGCGTCCGGAGCCTGTGCTCCACAACGGGAAAGGCCACGACAGTGAGAGGCCCACGTACCGCAAAAAAAAAGAATTTCTGAATGAACTCTATGAAGAATGCCACACAAATGCTTTGAGCAATGACAATATATTCGAGAAAATAAAAATACTGCCAAGAGGGCATCAGTCTGTGTACAAATAAATATATATGCACATGAAGACTATAATGAATAAAAAAATGAAAGTTTTAAGGAGTAACTCCTAAAATTCTGAATATCAAGGAAGATAGAACTCAGTTTTAACAGGTCTTCTTATAATAAAATAATATCTAGCTATAGCCATGTCTCACAAAACACAATGGGGGGGGGGCGGAGTAGCTATGCCTCATTGTCTAAAAGGCAATCTACTGAACTAAGGAGGCAGAAATAACCATAAACTTTCTCAGATAAAGATGCAAAAACACATCTGCTACACAGCAGACGCCAGGATGCATCCTGCCTATGGGTTCAATCGACAAAGCACAACCTGGTGCCTGAAGTGTAAATCAAAGAAGCTTCCATCCCTGCTACTTATTGACATTTTGCTACCTGCAAATTTCTAATGTGTGCAAGATGGGCTTATTTTTATTTACAGCACAAACCACAGACCGAATGTAAAACAAGATGCTTAATAAATCCAGAAGAACGTAAAACACCAGCATAATTCAGACAGCAAGACAGACACTCACTCCTTAATTAAGTGGGTGATGTTCTGTTTAAAACAAAAAGACAACCCTGGGCTAGAGCTAAGATTAAGCACTCGGTGTTGTGGGGGAAACGCCAACCATTTCCAGGGCAGAGGCTTTAAATCATGAAAAATAAACCATCTGATAGTCTGTATTCAATAGTAAGTAGGCAGTCGGGACACAGACTGATTTGGATTAACACATTTTCAGTTATAACGAGTAATTTTACAGAGGATTAGTATCTTGATGGGCTGATCAATACGAGGCACCGCTGCTATTACAGATGAAAAGAAAATTGCCCCTCTGGTAATAAAGTGTGCGTGTCTTCGTTCCCCTTCATTTGCTGAGTCCATTACTGTAATGGTTCCAGCATTAACAGCTGGGGCAATTTAAGCAGCAGGGGTCTGATGAATTTAAAACCTGGGCACCCTGGCTGCCCATCCTTTCCATTCAGGGCTGCACATGCAACTCCTCTGCCTGGCTGGTTCCAACACCAGGATCAGGTTTTATGAGAACAATGACTACGATTTCCCAATTATTTGTATCATTTATAGTGTTCCCAGCCAATCATGTGACTGAAACAAAAATTGCTCGCAGCATATTGGCTGCTGAGTCGGCAAAAAATGGCATGCTATTTACCTAAATAACAAGATTGACATGACAACAGGCTGGAGCCCACGGAAACTGTAATGTCTGCATTCATTTGCCTGGTGCTATTTTCAAGCAAAAAAAAAAAAAAGAAGAAAAAAGAAAAAAAAGAAAAAGAAAAGCAGAACATTCGTGCTGACAGAAAAAAATATATCATCAGCAAAATTTTCCATCTCTGTTTTCAAAAAATGGCAAACTGGGAAACAGTGAGATAAAGGACTGCTGTACATGGAAAGAGAAAATCCATATTAATGCAGCCTTGAGACTTTAATCATGCCCAATTCAGCAGAGTGAGTTAAGGCTGCCACATCAGCCCATTTTATATTATTACTGGAGATATGCTGGCCCTTGAGGCTCAGCCTTGAATGATCCAGTCGCTAAATGAAGGTGACAAAGGGCAGACTTAGGGCTAATGCAGAAATCAGAGCTCTGAATTTTCTGATCACAAACAGTTATGAAAACACTCACGCACTGGCAACAAAATCTCCTCCTCAGACCGGATGCAACATAATTTGGCCCTTCAAACTGAGTTTTCTATGTGGTTTCTACCAGATGTAAAGGTCTCAATCTAGACCCTTATCCACAGAGTGGTTCTTTAACATAAAGGAAGGCACGTCACTTCACAGGCAGGTCCTCTCCCAAACTACAGGGCAAATACATGATGGGCATGGCAACAGGACAGATGCTTGTAGCATAAACAAAACTACAAGCCTATATAGGCTTTCAAACCTATGCTCAAGGTTCAGCTTTCAAACACATGCTGGTCTTGCAGAGAAACACAATGCCAAGGGCAAATGTTTGGAGACAAGTTCCTAGCAATGTACATCTTAATCTCCTGAACATGTCCTGACCCAACCCAACAGTCCCCCAGATTCTTCCCAGCTTACACCAGAAAATCAGCTAGCGAGACAATTTTGTAAGATAATCCAAAATCAGTTTGTAACCAAAGGTTAATAAGTGAATGAGGTTAGCAGAACTCTAAATTCATCTTCTCCAAACTGTGCCTTTTTTTTGAGGCTCCAAAAGTACCATCTCAACTATAAAGTTCTTTTCTTCGAGACGTTAGAAAGTCACACTTTAAAAATAACTTTAGGGGCTTCCCTGGTGGCGCAGTTGTTGGGAGTCCGCCTGCCGATGCAGGGGTTCGTGCCCCGGTCCGGGAGGATCTCACATGCCGCAGAGTGGCTGGGCCCGTGAGCCATGGCTGCTGAGCCTGTGCGTCCAGAGCCTGTGCTCCACAACGGGAGAGGCCACAGCGGTGAGAGGCCCGCGTACCGCAAAAAAAAAAAAAAAAAACTTTAATCAAGAAATCTACCATAATAAACTAACCACAACAAAATACACTAAACCTGGAAGGTAAGCTAGCATTTAAAATTTGAAAGAGAATACTAGAAAACTGTTGAGAGTTGCATGTGCTGAAGAGTCTTGTTTCTCAAAATTAATACCTATGTTTATGGTATGTTAAGTAATTTTGAAGTTCGTAAGTATTTAACCATTTTCCCTTATTTCTTTCAGGTTCTGGTTCCCTCTCTCACTGGTAGAAAGCCTACCAACCGATAACAGGCAATGCTCTTGGGAATCCATTCATTCATTTGATAAATATTTATGGATACTTACTATGTGCCTGGCACCATGTTAAGTACAAGGGAGAGAATGGTGATAACAAAACTAAAAAGACACGGTCTCTAACTTTCTTTTAACTTTTCTTGATGCTTGCAGTCTAAATGCCAAAATCGGTATTGCTAAACTCAGCCATAATAAATCCAATCAGCAGCCAAGGGGCCAGTATGATAATTATTAAGGGTCACATGTAACATGCATCAGACTGCTGAGGCTCTCGACCATTCACTCTTCATTCAAAAGATACTTAAGGGCTTCCCTGGTGGCGCAGTGGTTGAGAGTCTGCCTGCCGATGCAGGGTACGCGGGTTCGTGCCCCGGTCTGGGAAGATCCCACATGCCGCGGAGCGGCTGGGCCCGTGAGCCATGGCCGCTGAGCCTGCGCGTCCGGAGCCTGTGCTGCGCAACGGGAGAGGCCACAACAGTGAGAGGCCCGCGTACCGCAAAACAACAAAAAAAGATACTTATACATTTCCTTTATGTGCAAGACCCTCTACCAGGTACACTGGAAAGATCGAAGGACGAAACAGGCACCAATGCACTGTCTTCAAAGAAGTTAATGATTGTTGAAAGTGTATTAAGACTTTTTTTCCAATGACAAGATTCAGTTTTCAAAACCAACACTAAGATTAAGAATGTTAAAAAACAGACCTGTATACAGCTGTAACCATCACAACCTTGTAAATCAATTACAGTTGAATAAAAGAAAAAGAAAAAGAAAAAGACCTGGAAATAATAGAAAGTAATAAGAACTCACTGTGACTCAATGGTTTAACTACTCAAGGAAGGTATTTAAAGTGGTTTCAAAACTATGAGCAAATAAAACTAACCTTTCTTCTACCTAGAGAAGGCAATCAAAACTATTAAATGATAATTAAAGGCTGACCCGTACTCTGGAAGAAAGATCAAGCAAAGATAAAGATGGATTTGGGGGGAAACACAGAGTAGAATTTGTCAGGCGAAGTTTCAATTTTTTAAGTTCCTTGGTCATTGGTCCACCACCAAAAATGTCCTACATTTAGTTTCCTATATTACCATCAGATAAACTGGTGAAATAATCCAGCATGGACCATGAGGAAGGTAGGGGCCAAAAGAAGCTTCTCAGAACTTCACTGAAGTGCCAAACTGCAAAAATAAAATAAATTGAGGTTAAAAAAAAAAAAAACCCAGGGCTTCCCTGGTGGCGCAGGGGTTGAGGGTCCGCCTGCCGATGCAGGGGACACGGGTTCGTGCCCCAGTCCGGGAGGATCTCACATGTCGCGGAGCAGCTGGGCCCGTGAGCCATGGCCGCTGAGCCTGCGCGAACGGAGCCTGTGCTCCGCAACGGGAGGGGCCACAGCGGTGAGAGGCCCGCGTACCGAAAAGGAAAAAAAAAAAAAAACCCAGTGGGTACATACATAAATAACAAACTTCCTTTTATTATTATTTATTATTATATTTATAACTCATTATACCTTATAACTTAAGGTTTACCTTGTTAAATGATACTAAGACAATTATCACCAAAAATGGAAGACTTTTTAAAGGATTTTTATTTGAAACAGCAGGCTTATCTATTCTGGCTATATTCCTTCACTAATAAAAATATACATTTTTTTACCATTTTAATCACTTTATTATTAATTAAACAGATCAAGGGGTCATGTCATCAACATGACTTGTTGCCACTGATGATGTTGACCTTGATCACCTGGCTGAGGTAGTGACTGCCAGGTTTTCTCCACTGCAAAGTTAAAATGTACATTTCTCAAACAAAATTATTATGCTCACATTAAGTATATAACCCTCTCAGTAATAAATTTAAACTGTTTCTATTCTCAATAATTTAAAAAATGATGATCTCACCCAAGCCAGCATAAGAACCTTTGACACTAGCTTGGAATTCAACATCCACATCTTTTCATTCCAGAACTAAAGAACAGTTCTAATATTTCTGAACAACCTCTAAAGGAGTCCTGGGCCTCTTGTAAGGAAACATCCTTAAAGAGATCTTAGGAAGGAATTCCATGACCCCTAGACCACGTTAAATAGATCTTCCTGAGGAAGGAATTCCATGACCCCCATACCACAGTAGATCCTCCCTGCTACCATGTCCCATTCCCATGGTAAAACGCACCACTCTACTGCTGGTACTTGCTTAATTATCTATCTTCCACGGTAAGGCAGCCAGTCCCATGGGACCAAATCTGCCATATTTACCCATGTGTCCCCAGTGCTGAGTACCCTACCTGGCACTTTTAACCGGGTTCCTCAACTGAACCAAGGAACACAGAAAATAGTTTGACTATGTTCTCCATTATTCCAAGGGTGGTACATCACTAGCACCATTTGGGACGAATGGGTAAGAAGTTAGTGTGACCCCAGTAGAGAAAACCTGCCCGATTAGACACTCATATACTATAAGTTCACAGAATGAATGGCCTGAATATAGGCTAAATATCTACTGGGATTAGACAGGTGGTAATGATGATGACAATGAGATGACGGTGATAACACCACCACAATGTTCTAGGTGCTTTACCTATATCTCAGTTCACCCTCATCAAAATCATAAACACCACCACAGTTTTACAGATGAGGAAACAGAGGTATAGAGAAGGTAAGTTGCTTAAAGCAAATGACGGCGCAGGATTCTATTCTGGGATCTTCCTCTAAAGCCTCACACTCTAAACCACTCCACTGTGACTAAATGGGCAATGCTGGAGTGTGAGAATGGAAAGTACATTCTCATCTAAAGAGGCAGCCACTGTTCAGCTCTAGTTAATGAAATGCATGCCTAGTGTTGCCAGATAGTCTAGTTTTTCAAGAAAGCCAGCCATCCAGACTTTTATGTGTAATCTCTCAACTTTTAAACATTGGAAAATAATTTGGCAACTTTCAAACACAGTTCATTTGCGCCAAATAAAATACCTTCATAGGCAGGATGAATGTGTAAGTTGTAAATCTGTGATCTCTAGTGGCCCCTATGTTTCCTTAAAAATATACATGCCAAAAACGCATACTCTGAATCTAATCATAAGGAAATATCAGACAACTAAGAATACAGGGGAACTTCCCTGGCCATCCAGTGGTTAAGACTCTGCGCTTCCACTACAGGGGGCTCGGGTTCAATCCCTCGTCAGGGAACTAAGATCCCCGTATGCAGCACGGCAAGGCAAAAAAAAAAAAAAAAAAAGAATACCGGGACATTATACAAAACAAAATAGCCTGTACTCATCACAAAGGTCAGCGCCTTACTCATCACAAATGTCAATGTCATAAAAGACTAAGAAAGGATGAGGAACCAATTTAAAGGAGATTAAAGGAGACCAGATTGAAGGAGATTAAAACAGACCAGAGACATGACAATTAAAGGTAACGTATGACCCTGGATTGAAACCTGGACCAGAAAAAAAAAGAAAGCTATAAAAGATATTATTAGGACAATTAGCAAAATTTAAATATGGATTTTGTATTAAATAAGAGTATTTTATCAATGTTAACTTTTTCTGAAATTGACAACTGGCTGTTTATATATGAGAGCATCCTTGTTCTTAGGAAATACATGCTGAAGTACTTAGGGGTAAAGAGGATTGATGTCTCCAATTTACTCTGTAATAGTTCATAAAAAAATAATAATAGTTCATGTATTTATATGAAAGAGAGAGAGCTATAAAGCAAATGTAGCAAGATGTAAGCAAGTTCTGAATCTGGGTGATAGGTTTGTGAGGGCTCTTTGTTCTACTCTTACAGCTCTTCTATAAATTTTAAATCATTTCAAAATAATAAATTATATCATCTAAAAAAAAAATGGGGACAGCCTTATGTCAGCAAAGGGTTCTTTGGGCAACCCTCAATCAAAGCCATACCTACTCTGTCCCTGGCACAATGGCCAAACCTAATCATACTAGATTCTCACAGCAACTCACAGAAACAGCTATTCTTGACTCCATTTTCTGGCTGGAGAAACTGAGGCACAGGGTGCCAACTCTCTGTCCAACAGCAAAAAAAATTTTAGAGGTCATGGTTCTAACTCAGCCTATCAAATACTAATCTAGACTATTCTACTACATGCCTTGTAAAAAAATTCATTTTAAAAACGCATGAAGGGCTTCCCTGGTGGCACAGTGGTTGAGAGTCCACCTGCCGATGCAGGGGACACAGGTTCGTGTCCCGGTCCAGGAATATCCCACATGCTGCGGAGCGGCTAGGCCCGTGAGCCATGGCCGCTGAGCCTGCGCGTCCGGAGCCTGTGCTCCGCAATGGGAGAGGCCACAACAGTGAGAGGCCCGCGTACCGCAAAAAAAAAAAAAAAAATGCATGAATATACTTTGGTACCCTCTTATGTTTTAACACAAATTAAATAAATGTTATCATAAAAAGCTAACTATTTAATCCAACCTTTTTATTCACCCTCCATACTTGGAAACTGTATAAAAGTCTATGACATAAGCAGTCACAAGAAGAAAATATATTCTAACTTATTTCAAAGAGAAAAGGAAAACCAAAAGCAATTACCCATTACAGGGGTAAGAAGTTTAATTTAAAAAGCAAACAGGAGGCACTTCACTGGTGGTACAGTGGTTAAGAACCCGCCTGCCAATGCAGGGGACACAGGTTTGATCCCTGGTCCGGGAAGATCCCACATGCCGTGGAGCAACTAAGTCTATGCACCACAACTACTAAGCCCACATGCTGCAACTACTGAAGTCCGCACATCTAGAGCCCGTGCTCCGCAACAAGAGAAGCCACCGCAATGAGAAGCCTGCACACCACAACAAAGAGTAGTCCCTGCTCGCCTGCTCACCACAACTAGAGAAAGCCGGCGCGCGGCAATGAAGACCCAACGCAACCAAAAAGAAAAAAGCAAACAAGAAATCTTTGTGACCTTAGGATAGGTAAAGACTTCATCGATATGACACAAAAAGCATGAATCATAAAAAGAAATATCGATAAATTGGACCTTTATCAAAATTAAACACTCCTGCTCGTAAAGACTATTAAGTAAACTAAATGAATGAGAGACAATATTCACCATACATATTGCTGACAAAGGACCTATATCCAGAAAATATAAAGAACTCATAACACTTAATATTAACACAAATAACCCAACCCCCCCCAAAAAAGAGCAAAAGATCTGAACAGACACCTCACTAAAGAAGACATATACCTGATAAACCAACACATAAGAAGCAGCTCTGCATCATTAGACATCAGAGAAATGAAAAGCAAAACCACTATGAGATACCACTTCACACCCACTTTCAAAAAGATAGTGATAACAAGTGATGAGGACGTTAAGAAATTGGAACCCTCAAACATGAATATCAAATGGTGCGTCCACATTGTAAAACAATGTCTTAGTCCATTCAGGCTGCTGTAACAAAATACCATAGACTAGGTAGCTTATAAACAGCTGAAATTTCCTGCTCACATCTGGAGGCTGGAAGTCCAAGATCTGGGTGCCAGCACGGCTGGATTGTGGTGAAGACCCTCTTCTGGTTGTAGACTCCCAACTTAATGTTGTACCCTCACATGGCAGAAGGGGCAAGGGATGTCTCTCAGGCCTCTTTTATAAGGACACTAATTCCATTCCTAACCACCTAATCACCTCCAAAAGGCCCTACCTCCTAATACCATCACCTGGGGGGTAAGAATTTCAACAAGAAAATTTGTGGGGGACACAAGCATTCAGACCGTAACAAACAGTACAGCAGTTTTTTTTTAAATGTTAAGCACAGATTTACCACATGACCCAGCAATTCCACTCCTAGATATTTACCTAAGAGAAATGAAAACATTTGTACATATAAAAAGTAGAACACAGGGCTTCCCTGGTGGCGCAGTGGTTGGGAGTCCGCCTGCCGATGCAGGGGACACGGGTTCGTGCCCCGGTCCGGGAAGATCCCACATGCCATGGTGCGGCTGGGCCCGTGAGCCATGGCCGCTGAGCCTGCGCGTCCGGAGTCTGTGCTCCGCAACGGGAGAGGCCACAACAGTGAGAGGCCCGCGTACCGCAAAAAAAAAAGTAGAACACAAACGTTCATAGCAGCATTATTCATAATAGTCAAATAGTGGAAACAACCCAACTATCCATTAACTGGCGAATGGATTAAACAAAATGTGGTACATCCATACACTGGAATAGTACTTTTTTTTTTTTTTTTTTTGCAGTAGGCGGGCCTCTTACTGTTGTGGCCTCTCCCGTTGCGGAGCACAGGCTCCGGATGCGCAGGCTCAGCGGCCATGGCTCACGGGCCCAGCCGCTCCGCGGCATGTGGGATCTTCCCAGACCAGGGCACGAACCCACGTCCTCTGCATCGGCAGGCAGACTCTCAACCACTGCGCCACCAGGGAAGCCCGGAATAGTACATTTTTCAGTAATAAAAAGGAACAAAGTACTGATACTACCACATGGAAAAAAGCTTTTCAAAGAGATACCCTCATTAGTCATCACTGAAATGCAAATTAAAACCACAATGAGATACCACCACACTCCCACCTAGGCTAAAATTTAAAAGACAAAGACGGACAATACCAAGTACTGGTGAGGCTATGGAGCAACCAGAACTCTCACAGACAGCTGAGGAAATGTAAAATGGTGTAGTGGGTTTGAATAGCATCCTCCAAAAAGATATGGCCAAGTCTTAACCACCGGTGCCTGTCAATGTGATCTTATTAGGAAAAAGGGTCTTTGCAAATGTAATTAAGTTAAGGACCTTGAGGAAAACGAAATTAAGATCATCTTGGATTTAGGGTAGGTCCTCAGTGCAATGACTGGTGTCCTTATAAGAGAAAAGAGACAGAGATTTAAGACACAGAAACTCAGAGAAGGTAGTCATGGAAGACTAGAGCAGATTGAAGTTATACAGCCCAAGCCAAGGAATGCCTAGAGTCACCAGAAGCTGGAAGAGACCAGGAAGGATTCTCCCCTAGAGACTTCAGAGGCCCCATCGACACCTTGATTTCAGACATATCTCTAGAACAGTGAGAGAAAACATTTTTGTTGTCTTAAGACACCAAGTTTGTGGGAACCTGTGCCAGCTGCCCTGGGAAACTAATACAAATGGGAGAATCACTTTGAAAAATTGTTTAGCGGTTTCTTATATGGTTAAACATAGAACTACCATAGCACGCACCAAGTGGACTCCTGGGTATTCATCCAAAAGAAATGAAAATGCAGACTTATACATGAATGGTCATAGCCGCTTTCTTCATAATAGCCCCAAACCAGAAACAATCCAAATGTTCGGCAACTCGTGAATGAATAAACAAATGTGCCAGAGCCACACAGTAGACAATTAATCAGCAATATAAAGGAATGAGACACTGATACACGCAACAACATGAATCAATCTCAAAAATCATTATGCTGATTGAAAGCAGACAGACCCAAGAATACATACAGTATACTTCCACCTATATGAAGTTCTAGAAAATACAAACTTCATCTACAGTGAGAGAAAACCTATCAGTGGTTGCTTGGGAGCCAAGGTGAGGGAAGAGACTGACTGGAAACCAGCAAGAAGAAACGATTAGAAGGGATTAAAATGTTCTCTGTATCAACTGTGGTGGTGGTTCCACAGGTGTTTTTATCCATCAAAACTCATCAAATTGTACACTAAATGGATGCACATTACGGTACGTAAATAACACCTCCTTTAGAAAAAGAGAAGATAATTCATGAGTAAATGAACATTTTATCGTTTTATATTTAAGATTTAAAACTTAATTTCCTATACTTTGCTCCAACCAGTAATATTTCATAAATAAATTTTAAATAAAGATAAAAGAAAATTTTTAAGTAAACAGGCAGACAACTTGCTGTATCATTTCAACATGTTTTACAAGCAGAAAATGGAAAAAAAGCTTTGGAGTCAGAAAACCTCATTTCACAGAACAGCCAAGTGGCCTTGGGCAAGTTATAACTTCTACAAGCCTCCATTTCAACATCCATCAAGTGTGAATGACATTAACAACTACCTCACAGGCAACAGTTAGGGTTTCAATAGAATAAAAGCTCCCTTGTGCAGGGATTCTATCTTAGCCAAAATCAGAATCCCTGTGTCTGGCAAATAATAGGTGCTAAATAAGTCTTTACAGAAGAAATGAATAACTTTCATTGTAAACCCAAAAGGTAAGAAAGACTTTACACACAATACCACTGTGTGACATCTGTTTCTTGGAACTGCTGTAGACTAATGCAGAAGGATCTTTCCCCTTTGTACCCATCTTTATATACTGCCTTTATCACATACAGAATCAAGCATGGAAACTTCAGGTCTCTGGTGAAACTTTGCTATAGCTCGGGTCATAATAGAGCACATTTTATATTTTAACTCCATAGAGGTATTGCCCTAAGACAAAGTGAGTTCACTTGTAGGACTCTAAATTCTATGAGAGCACAAACAGTGTCTATTCCATTTACCAATGGTTCTCACATCCAATAATTGCCTGATACAGAGTGAGCAACAAATAGCACGTATAAAGGCCCTGTAACCAGATAAAGCACAGGACAGAGGGACTTCTAAGAAGGCCAAAGTGGCTGATGGGCAGAGAGCAGGGAGGGTGTCATGTCTACTGAGGCTGTGGATGATGCAAGTAGGGTCTACAACATGCAAAACAGTGTGAGCATGTGAAGTTTCCTCTTTATCCTAAGAGCAACAGAAAACCATGACAGATTCTTTTTTTTTTTTTTTT
>NW_020173491.1:4956175-4956392 GCF_003031525.2 Neophocaena asiaeorientalis asiaeorientalis | reverse complement strand
ATTTTTTTTTTTTTTTTTTTTGGTCGCCCTGCGAGGCTTGCCGGATCTTAATTCCCAACCAGGGATTGAACCCAGGCCACCGCAGTGAAAGTGCCTACTCCTAACCACTGGACTGTCAGGGAATTCCATGAAATATTTTTAAACAGGTGGTTGGCAGAGGATGTAGGAAGGAAAGGGCCATGATTAGATTTGCTTTTTTTTTTTTTTTTTTTTTTTT
>NW_020173491.1:4911820-4956082 GCF_003031525.2 Neophocaena asiaeorientalis asiaeorientalis | reverse complement strand
TTTTTTTTTTTGCGGTATGCGGGCCTCTCACTGCTGTGGCCTCTCCCGTTGCAGAGTACAGGTTCCGGACGCGCAGGCTCAGTGGCCATGGCTCACAGGCCCAGCCGCTCTGCGGCATGTGGGATCTTCCCGGACCGGGGCACGAACCCGTGTCCCCGGCATTGGCAGGCGGACCCTCAACCACTGCGTCACCAGGGAAGCCCTAGATTTGCATTTTGAAAAGCTCACACACCACAGTGTAGAGAAGATTCTTGTGTGGAAGGAGGGACAGAAGGGGAGCAAGGTGTTTGGGTGTACAGTGAATATAGACCAATAAGGAGACTATTGGAACGGTCCATTGAAGAGGTAATGGTAGCTTGGTCCAAGGTGGTGAAGATGGAAACAAGTGACCCAATTACCAATATATTTAGACAAATAAATAGGACTTGATTTGCGGAATGAGGGAAACACTCAATTCTTCTGAGCCTCAAGTCTTCATCTGTAAAACAGGACTCTTGATATTCCACCTGTATAATATCTAACTTGCAATCTGTTGCGATAAGAATATGAAATAATATAAATATTATGAAAACGCAGAGCCTGACACATAATAAATGCTAAAAACAGAAAAATTCTATTATTATTGTAATCTCATGGAAGACCAAATGCTACAGGGTGAACCCCAAAAGTAGAAAATGGGATTGTAGTTAAAGATCCATATCCACTGTGCCGAAGACACAACATAGACAACTGTTCCAAATACACACATCTGACCGCACAGATTATTTCACCTAAACCGATGTCAGTCCTCAGAAATCATTACCGAAAAAGAAAGCACAACTGATATGCTCACAGACACCTAAGAGTCCGGTAAACTCAGGCACATGGGTAGCTACAAATTTAAGCAAGGAATGAGCTGCAGAAGCAGGACAAGAAAATGGTGTCTTGATTCTCATGTGAGCTGGTCCAACAGGACCAGGCCTGCATCCCGAGCAGCACGAATTTAGAGCCCCCGGAATCTCTGGCTCCCTTGCTGACAAGGCCTTGTCATCCCTTGGCTTAAGACCATGGATCCGCTTACCTTTCAACCAGGCCCTTCCGGTTCCCAGCCCCCAGCTACAAGTGCCCGAAAGATCCCAGACTCCGGAGAGCCCGACATACCTTAGCTTCGCGCTCTCGTTCCTCGGCTGTCGGGGTCCGCTTCATGCTGCCGATACAGCAGCCTTCGCCACTGCTAGTCGCGTAGCTTCCTCGCCCTACACCCCGCCTCCTCCATGTAGTTCTCTCTGCGTCCTGCTCCCGCCTGCCGCCATTCTCCCTCGGAGCCGCGGGAACTACCACTCCCAGGATGCACTGCGGAGACGCCGGAATGCGCCTCGGGGTTGGGAGCAAGAGAATTTCCCAGGTCCGACAACTGGCGTGCTAGGGCCCGAAGAGAACTACATTTCCCAGGAGGCAACGGGGCTGGCCATGTTTTTCCCGTGCTCCTCTAGGCCGGCCGCACCACACGCCGTCGGCGCTATAGCAACGGTAGCTAGCGGCGGGGCGAGAGTGGCGGTGAGTACTCCCGGGGAATAGGTGGGGCGCAGGTTGCCGCCGCTCTACCTGCAGCACGGGCCGGGGTCCTGGGGTCTGCTCTACGTCCTGGAGAAGGCTTGGAGTTCTACTCGCGTGTAGAGAAGCCAGGCTCGAGACACCTCCACCTCCACAGGCCCGAATCGCAGCCCGCCCATTGTCCCCACCCCCAACAACGGTTTGAAATTTTCCGTCCCAGCCCTAAACCCTAGCTGATCAGCGTTGAGGCTAATTGCCGTGCTTCTCCAGGTCCTTCTTCAAGTAGAAGGTCACACAAATAGTTCGCTTATTTGCCCTGGATTAGGAATTGGTTGGGAGACCCTAAGCCTCTTGAGTGACCTATTGTTTGCTTAATTTTTACAGTTATTTGTTTATCGTGATGACCCCATAGCCTCTTAACTCCATGAAGGTGGAGACTTTTACTATTTTAGTCTCAGTGCCAGGTATTCATTTATTCATTCCATAAACATTAATGTTGGCACCCACCCTGTGCCAGGCACTGTTCCCAACCAGCTTTGAACAGGACTGATACCGGTCTCAAGATGCTTACACTCTATTAGTGAAGAGGAAGTAGTAATGAACCAGTAAATTAGATAATTGCAGATCGAGATGATTGCTGTAAAAGAAATAAACAGCGCTGAAATTGGAAGAGTATTCTAACATAGGATGCTCAGGGAAGGCCTCTCTGAAAAAGTGATGTTTCAGCTGAGTCCCAAAGAATGAGGAGCCAGCTAGTGCAAAGGCCTCGAGCAAGACAAGGGTACCATGGATTTGAAGAACCTAGAGAACAGTGTGAGTGGCACGCAGTGAGCCAGGAGAGATCGCATGACACGTTGTTGGTGAGACATCGCAGCACTGTGCAAGGTCTCTCAACCTCAACGCTATTAACATTTGGGGGCCAGATAATTCTTTTTTTGTGGTTCCTGTGCATTATAGGATAGTTAGCATCATCTCTGGCCTCTAGATGCCAGTAACACTGGTCCCCTGCTTCCCAGCTGTGACAGTCAAAAGTAAGATCAGACAACTACTTCTTAGATGTGTGACCTTGGGCAAGTTACCTAAGTTGTGTATCAGTTTCTTCATTTGTAAAGTAGGAAACATTTTGAGTAACAACCTCACAAGGATATTGTGAGATAGTTAATTAATTCACATAAGCAGAGCACTTAGAAGAGCACCTGGCACGTTTGAGTAAGCATTCAATAAATGTTAACACCATCATCATCATCACTGTTATTATAAAAGCCACCATAGCTCTATCATGGAAAAGTTATCATTTTCACACGTGTCCTGTGTTTAAACTTCTTGCTAATTTGGTTCCTAAATTGACCTCTCCTGTGGCAGTGTTTCCAAGAGAAGTAGATGATCTCCCAGGCATATGTCTATTAGTTGTTTATGTCACAGTAAAAATGCACTGGTCCGAAATCTTTGATGAGTTATAATAAAAGTTATTAACCTTCTCTCTAAAAGATGATGCATGTATACATATGCATACAAGATTTTGGAAACCATCTCTGGCTCCACAGACCCTGAAGCCCCAAGGACTCCATTCATTCATTCATTCGTTCATTCAACAACTATTTAGTGAATGCCAGCTATGCACCCAGCTCTGTGCCAGGCTCTGAGAATACAGAGGTAAACGAGACAAATCAGCTTGCTACTCTCTCAGACTTTACATTCTAGGACCAAAGTGCTAGAGATTGGGAACCTCTGCCTTAGGACATCTTCATTGGTTTTTTGCATTACTAAACATTGCATGGACCACTCACATCCGCATTTAAAACTAAGTTACTGTGATGCATCTCTGTAAAGAATAGAAACTGTAAAAATGCCAGAATTAGCTGGACAGCATGTATGTGGAGGTAGGAAGCCCTGGGACTTCCTAGGAGGTAGGGACCTAGGCCTCATGGCAACAAAGGACACTACAAAAACAAACCCAGCTGGTGAATTTATGAAACCTCTTTCACAAAACTTGGAACTACCCACTCCTTTATGCATCAAGCTGAAGATTAATATTCAAGTGATAGGAACATCCCAGGCAAATGTGCTATATGCCTTTAATTTACCATCTCACTTACCTTTAAAATAACTCTGGGAGATAGGAATTGTTTTTTTCTTTTTTTTAATTAAGGAACTGAAACTCAGCAAGATTAGGTGACTTGACTGGCCAGTAAGTAAGAGAAACAACCATCTGAAT
The DNA here is from genome assembly GCF_003031525.2 of Neophocaena asiaeorientalis asiaeorientalis. Classification (NCBI taxonomy): domain Eukaryota; kingdom Metazoa; phylum Chordata; class Mammalia; order Artiodactyla; family Phocoenidae; genus Neophocaena; species Neophocaena asiaeorientalis. The sequence goes on along the minus strand of NW_020173491.1, from coordinate 4,952,334 downwards.
CAAGTTCCTGACTTGAGTTTTTTCCAAATACCTTCTTTGGGGAGCAGAGAAGGGGATAGAGGATGGAGAGGAGGTATTTCTTAAATTTGGGGGAGTTTGTTTTTGTTTCAGATAGAGGAAAAAGAAGAAGAGAAAAGGAAGAATGATAATCTTACCTCATTTCCTAAGCAAACAATAGGAAATATACTGTTGAAAGGACCACTGGCTCCATGATTGAATGTAGTATTACTTTTTTTTTTTTTTTTTGTGGTACGTGGCCTCTCGCTGTTGTGGCCTCTCCCGTTGCGGAGCACAGGCTCCGGATGCGCAGGCTCAGCAGCCATGGCTCACGGGCCCAGCTGCTCCGCGGCACGTGGGATCTTCCCGGACCGGGGCACGAACCCGTGTCCCCTGCATCGGCAGGCGGACTCTCAACCACTGCACCACCAGGGAAGCCCGAATGTAGTATTACTTTTAAAATAGAAGCTTTCATCTTCTTCAAGCAGCACATGTGGGCAATAAGATGTCCATTAAAGTTCTAGTGCCTTATTCATTTTATTTGGTTCATTCCATTGCATAGTTAATGTTACAACTTGGAAAGATTTTATTTGAATTTTCTTTTCTCCACAGATACACAATGTCTGGTCCAACTGATGAGACTGCAGGAGACCTGCCTGTGAAAGATACAGGTCTAAATCTCTTTGGAATGGGAGGGTTACAAGGTACAGCCAGCTGTTATTTATTACCATTATGAACTTTGATCAGTAACTTCTTTACTTTTAATTTAAAGTATTTCTGCTATTCGTACAAACAAAGCCATTTAAGTAACTATATAGTCTTGACTGGACTAAACAAGAAGATGGAGAATTTAGAACAACATATGGTATTTTACTGCATGCATCAATTATCAACAGCTCACAGAAAATGTAAAATCCCCCTCTGTTCTGATAAAGAATTGTTATAAATCATCTTCTTAAAATTCCACACATCAGTAGAAACGACACAGAGAGTACCAAGCCTCCAAACCAAATTGCCTGGTTTAAATCACATTCGCCATTAAAATGTTTCTTTCAGCTTAAATTTTATATGAGAGGAAATGCCATATTTAAACATTTTTGCCTTTCAAGTAGAATGTCTCAAAATGGTTTGTTAGCCAAGTGATATTGACTTTGTTTTATCAAATTAATACACGTTAGAGGTTTTCTTTGTCTTTTTATCACTTAGTGGTTGCTATAGAGCTAAAAAGCACTTTCAAACTAAGAAAAGGACTGCTTTAAGGAACAATATAGAGTGTAGAGCTGTGTTTTTGTTTGTGTGTACGGTGTGTCAGCCATTCTGTCATTCCATAACATTTGTCATTGAGAAGGCTGTGATGTAAAATATATTCCACTAAGGCTTCTTCATACACTTGTTAATCAAAACACTGCAAGTGGCCACCTTGAACTACCACAGAAAGGTGGTCAAAATATGGTTCATTGAAGAAGATAAATTTGACTATACAGCTTTTATTGTTAAAAGTAAAAGGAATGGGAGATGTGGGGATATATGTATTACGTATAGCTGATTCACTTTGTTATACAACAGAAACTAACACAACATTGTAAAGCAATTGTACTCCAATAAAGATGTTAAAAAAAAGTAAAAAATAAAAAACAAGAAAAATTTTAAAAAGTAAAAAGAATGTATAAGCTTTTTTTTTTTTTTTTGCGGTATGTGGGCCTCTCACTGTTGTGGCCTCTCCCATTGCGGAGCACAGGCTCTGGATGCGCAGGCTCAGCGGCCATGGCTCACGGGCCCAGCCGCTCCGCGGCATGTGGGATATTCCCGGACCGGGGCACGAACCCGCATCCCCTGCGTCGGCAGGCGGACTGTCAACCACTGCACCACCAGGGAAGCCCTATAAGCTTTGCTTTAGATCTTTGATGGAGTATCAGGGATTAAAATACAAATAATTTTAAGTGTACAAGGCTATTTTTTAGTATTTGATACCCTAAGTTCAAGTCTTGCCCTAAGTAACCGCCTCATAGGGCTTTAATCTTTGTCCATTTGTTCCTTGTTTCTTCTGGAGGACTGTTGAAAATTGACCAGCTTCACAGGAAAATAGCAAATTTAAGCATAAGTAAAAAAATATATACACACCTGCTAAAAGGTGTAAAAGTTCTTTAAAAATATATGAAAGCTTATAAATGATTTGTGAAGGTTTTTGTTTGCTTGGTCTTACAGATTTTATTGTTTATTTTCTGTAAGCCATAGCTCAGAAAAATATCTTAATCATATTGTTATTGTTATAACTCTTACCTTTGAAAAAAATACTTACAGATACCGACTTTTTATTTAGCTTTTTCAACATTCAGCATATAAATTGAAAAGTCTTTATTGAATCAGAGTTGCATCTTTCATTCTTATTTGATGTAAGTTCCGTCTTACATTGTTATTTGAATACATTTTTTGAGTGGAAACGATTGTTGCTCAAACCCTTAATATTGCATATAAAGTATTAATGGCAAAGATTTTTGTTCTTACCTCCTATCAGTGGCGTGAACAATGCTATAACATTTTCTAAAGCAGTCTTATTTGTAGGTCACAAAAAAACCTGAGATGAGTGCATCAGAGATTATGTTAATATCAACAGTTATTGTGTTTAGAGGCTATTTTAAGTAATCCTCCTATTAATTACCTTGGCATTTTTGCAGAAACTTCAACAACACGGACAATGAAGTCTCGCCAGGCAGTGTCACGTATCAGTCGTGAGGAACTGGAAGACAGATTTTTGCGTTTGCATGATGAGAACATTTTACTTAAACAGCATGCCCGTAAGCAAGAGGATAAAATTAAAAGGTTATGATAAAAAGCTTTTAGCTTTTTTTCCTGACTCTGTAAAGTTTGGAGGATATGCTTTTCTATGAACTTAATTGAAAACCCCACCTTGAATCCTTTTTGGAGCAAGGAAGGTTATAAATCAGTACAGTTTTTAAAAATGGAAAATCTTACAAACTAGGATAATAAACCAAGAAGATTATGAGTGTTTATTATGTCTGAAGTTGCCATTTGAAAGAAAGAGCTAATAGCTATGAGTGCCATGAGTGTATCGTATCTCTAAATAACTTTTGCTTTAATATTTATAGTTTAATAAGCAAATGGCCAAAACATCTGTTTTCTAAGCGTCTTGATTTTAAAATGAAAGTTTTAAAAAGTAATTAGCTACTCTAACTTGTTAGGATGCATGTTCCTTTAAGATTTGGGGTTTACTAATGAGAACATCACTATCTGGAACATATTTTACTTTGCTTGGATTAATCTAGAATCTGTATTTATTTCAAAGAATCTATTGTTCCTGAGGAAACAGGGTCACTTTTGTATGCAAAAAATTTCTGCAGGGATTATTTCTTAAGAGTAGATACCTTTCATTCTTTCTTGTTCAGTAACAGTGACTGTCTTCCGAATGTGTGGCATTAAAAGTTCATTCTCATTTGTGAGCATGAACAGATCTGTAATCCCATTCATGTTCTAGGTTCAATGGAAAGGTGAGACAACGATTGAACAAAGAAGATAGGGGGTTTTTCTTCCGCTTGGAACTTAGCCTCTAAAGGAGTGATTCTAGTCAGTTTCTATTCTGTGGACTTTGTTTTAATGACCCACTGACCTGCTTTGTGCAGAGCTTTTACTTTGAGTTGGTTTTTGAGTCGTGTTGATGGCTTTTTTCAAGACTCACTTGCCTGTTTCTTTTTCTGACCACTAACACAGCCGTCACCCTGTCTGAATGAGGCATTTAGTCTGTGACCACTGAACAGTTTTTTTCCTTTGTAAACCTAATTGGTCAGTAAAAGAATTAAATTCACAGCCTTGACCTCATTAGTAATTTGTCCTAGCCAGAAAATAGAAAACAACTTAATAATGAGCTATGTAGTTTAATGGAAAAAGGACTGGGCTAGGAGTCAAGTGATGTGCATGTGTTCTTTGTCTCTCTGCCACTCGCCTATGGTATGTTCAAGCCATTTAACCTCCAGGAATTTTATTTTACTCAGCCCTGAGGGTAGTGATCCAATGACCACTATGACCCAAAGCTCTAATTTCCTTCTCAGTTTCACACCACTGACATTACCTAGATACATGGATAAACTATCTTTAAATTTATCCTTAAGATATAATTAGAATCACTTTAGTGTGAATGTAGATTTGCTAAACCACCTTTCTAAAGAAGTACTCAAACTTTACCTGATTACTTATTTCATTAATATAAAATAATCAAATGAAAATTATTGCTATTACTGGACAAAAAGATGCAATCTTACCGTTCTTGGCAAAGTTTACTTGCGTATCTTTGAAGGAATTTTAAGCCTCTCTATGGATGTGCTCTTCTTGCCTTAAAAATTGGAGTGGTTTGTTTTTCTCTAGATGATGACTGCTTTTTCATATTAAATCTTATTTTTTTGCTTCAAACTTTTTTTTTAACATTTTTATTGAAGTATAATTGCTTTTCAATGGTGTGTTAGTTTCTGCTGTATAAAAAAGTAAATCAGCTATACATATATGTATATCCCCATGTCTCCTCTCTCTTGCATCTCCCTCCCACCCTCCCTATCCCACCCCTCTAGGTGGTCACAAAGCACCGAGCTGATCTCCCTGTGCTATGCAGCTGCTTCCCACTAGCTATCTATTTTACATTTGGTACTGTATATATGTCCATGCCACTCTCTCACTTCATCCCACCATACCCTTCCCCCTCCCCATGTCCTCAAGTCCATTCTCTACCTCTGCGTCTTTATTCCTGTTCTGCCCCTAGGTACTTCAAAACCATTTATATTTTTTAGATTCCATATATATGTGTTAGCATATGGCATTTGTCTTACTTCACTCTGTCTTACTGTCTTACTTCACTCTGTATGACAGACTCTAGGTGCATCCACCGCACTACAAACAACTCAATTTCATTTCTTTTTATAGCTGAGTAATATTCCATTGTATATATGTGCCACATCTTCTTTAGCCATTCACCTGTCGATGGACACTTAGGTTGCTTCCTGATAGGTGTTAGCTCTTCTCTAAATGTTTGATAGAATTCGCCTGTGAAGCCATCTGGTCCTGGGCTTTTGTTTGTTGGAAGATTTTTAATCACAGTCTCAATTTCAGTGCTTGTGATTTGTCTGTTTATAGTCTCTACTTCTTCCTGGCTCAGTCTCAGAAGGTTGTGCTTTTCTGAGAATTTGTCCATTTCTTCCAGGTTGTCCATTTTATTGGCATATAATTACTTATAGTAATCTCTCATGATGCTTTGTATTTCTGCAGTGTCAGTTGTTACTTCTCCTTTTTCATTTCTAATTCTATTGATTTGAGTCTTCTCCCTTTTTTTCTTGATGAGTCTGGCTAATGGTTTATCAATTTTGTTTATCTTCTCAAAGAACCAGCTTTTAGTTTTATTGATCTTTGCTTAAATCTTTGTCTTTCTTTTGAATGTAATCTCTATCCGTGTGAAAGTCTTTGTGTAAAAGAAGATTCAGATATTTAGGTTGACATCTCATTTAAATGGCTCCCATCTTTCTATGGATAAGCCGTTTGGTGGGGCTCAGAGTCCTAAAGGGCTAGGTAGAGTGTGTGGCTCTGTTGGGCTACAATACCTGCCCAGATTCCTCAATGATATATCCTTCTCTGGATTAGGTGGAAAAGGAACTAATCCATTGATTACTTTACTAGGGTGTTTGTGGTACTCTTGGATCTTGGTTTTTATTATCCTACATCCTTTATAAAGCATGTTTAATGGATGTGCCTCAAGGGAAAAAGAAAACAATCTTAACTGATTATGTTATGCATAGCTTTCCCCTGATGCTGCATGCTGTAGGCCGAGTAGCCAGAAGTGTAGATAGACATGTATTACTACTGCTTTTACTGAGGACTCTGCTTAGGGCAAAAAAAGGTTGTTCTGTGACATCCCAAAGCTATTAAGGGGTTTTTTTATTTCACTTTTGTTCTCCTAAGTAAAAGCTTCTGTCCATAACCATGCTAAAATAAAGCAAACCCCCGTTTAAAGAAAAATGAAGTGTGTTTTTATTTTCAATCTCCTGTCTGGGTCTTTATAAAAATAGATTCACTATAAACTAGAATCAGCTATTGAAGATGTGCGACCAATTTTGTAAAGTCTTGAACTTGTGTCTCTCATCAAAGCCACCTTTTCTTTCTTGTACTGCCAAGATTTTTCCATTCACTGTCAAGCATGTTTTCCGTACGTGTATATTACATCACCCCCATGTGCCCTTTCTGTCTTTTGTTCTGTCTAACCAGTTTTTATCAAAACTTAAAAGAATCAAAGGTATAAACTCCTGAGATGTCAAAAGCACAATGTATGTCTAAATTTAAAAGTACCATTGAAATAATACTTTCTGTACCTAATTAAGTTCTACCATTAAACAGGCATGTTTCTTGAGCACTAAGCAACATTTAATGGTGCATTTGGGTTTCTTTTGAATTTTTCATTGGGCTTTTAATATGTATGTATCTATGCATTTTAACATTTTTATATTTGTAATATGTCTTAATCCTAGAGAAACTGAAAACAATACATCACCTAAATGCTGGATAGTCTTAATACAATTTTGAAAAGTTTTAACTTACTGTGGCTTGCAGATATAACCCACCATATCCACAATCTGTAGCTACATTTAAGTGCATACAGCATTCCTACATAAGGTCATGCGTTAAAAATTGCATTTGAGGAACATATGGAGTAAATATGTGTCCTCTCTTTACTAACCTTAAATGATAAGCCTTAGGAAACTGTTATTTGTCAGTGCTATAAAGCAGATTGTTGCCCAGTGGTTTCAATTATCATCAAAGGATTCTTCACAGGCAGTAATAGTTACATCAAAACCTGAAATTTATTATTCAGGTTCTGCACTGAAGTCTTCACAGTGATTATGTTCCTTTCAACAGAATGCATTTTATGCTGACTTCTCACATTCCTTTTCATCTTTTTATTATTTCCCTAGAATGGCCACCAAGTTAATACGGCTAGTTAATGACAAGAAAAGATATGAATGGGTTGGTGGCGGCCCCAAGCGGCTGGGAAGAGATGTGGAAATGGAAGAAATGATTGAGCGGCTGCAAGAGAAAGTTCATGAGCTTGAAAGACAAAATGAAGTCCTCAAAAACAGACTAATTTCAACCAAACAGCAACTTCAGATCCAGGGTCACAGGCAAACTCCATACAGTTATGTGCAATCTCGTGTTAACACTGGGCGTAGAAAAGTGAATGAAAATGCAGGCTTACAGGAATGCCCCAGGAAAGGTAAAATAAAGCTTACATTAAATCCTAAATTTAAGTTAATAACTTGTTTTACACACACATACGTACATACACACAGAGTTTTATTTCTGTACTATTCATGTTTTTGAGTGTCTTTAGAAAGAGAGAAATCATTTTTTGACTTTTTGATAAAATCACATTAACATGAAGATCATTTTATATAAGAATCACTAGATCATGCTCAAATTTGTCTAATAAAACATTTACATTTGTCTAGTAAAACTATTCCTCCTAACTAATAAAAGAAGCATGTATGAAACTACATCAATTACGGGTTTAGTGTAGTTTGAGTTGGTTTTTTATATTATGGATGGAAATCACATTGACTCAGGCAAATAGAGAAACCACTGATTTGCTCATATGGTCACACTGTTGTTCTGAAGGATTGCACTTAGGTTCTTCATCCAAAGGCCTTCTATAAATTTTACAGAATTGTTTAAATCTTCCTCATTGTGTGGAGGCAGCTTGACAGTGGAGTGTGCACATAACTAGGGGTTTAAAAAGTTGGGTTCTTGCTCCTCTGCTTATTGTCTGGTGACCTTGAACAAGTCTTCTAATCATTCTGAAGTTGAGTTTTCTTTACACATAAAATAAAAGGATTTAAGCGAGCGACCATAAAGGTCTCTTCCATCTTCAAAAAATGATCATTGGTCAATCACTCTTCTCATCTTGAAAATGAATCACCTAAAACCTACCCAGCTTACAGAGCAATTCAATTGAATATAGAAGACTCAATACTGTAGACAGAACCTAAGTATTTCTAATGAAAATTCCCCATTCCCTCCACCCACAGACAAACTTTATTTATAATGAAGCAAAAAGTCAATAAATATTTTAAGGAATACTTTTTTCATTTCAACTACTAGGGCAGGAAATCGAATTTTGTTCTAGTTCATCTTTGTTTGGAACGTGCTCCACTTAAAGACCAAACATTTTTAGGGAAATAAAAAGATCATGTAAGACTTTCAATTTATTGAGGGAACAAAAAACACCATCTGAACAGAAAAAGAGAAAAATTTGTTCCATTCTTCTCTCCAAGCCAAAATGTTAACACTATATATTCCCTAGACAGAGTTCCTTTGAAATCAGTAAGGCCTCCATAGTAGGCAGGAGGCAGCTCCAGGATAAAAGAGCTTGGCTACTCCTAGCTATGTGAGATTAGCAGTAGACTTTGAATTTAACCAAAGTAATCATAATGAATTATAAATCAAAAATACATTCTGCTGCTAATTAACTTTTTATTTGGAAGAGAGCACTTGAGTTCCCGGAGCCTCATTTTCCGCATCTGTAAAATGGAATGATAACACCAGGTTAGAAGAAAGGTCAGGAGATGGGAGGTCCACAACAATATATTTTACCTTTAAGTAGTCATTTATCCTCTCTGAACCTTAGTTTTGTCATCTGTGACTACAGTTGGGCAAGATGATCCCTGTGGTCTGCAAGGTCTTTTATGCTAAATAAAAACGATGCCCAAATATTAGATTAACATGGCAAGCTAATCTAGTACTATGAATTGTTGTTTAAATAGAAGAGTTTGATGGAAGTTTCTCCTTGTAGAAGAGCCACAGAATAGAAGGGCCTTTAAAATGTTACTTACATAGATTAATTTCTCCTTGTTTTTACACTGTTAGTAATTCAGAACTTTTTCACTGTTTGGTACAGAATCTAGGACATAGAAGTTGCACAAAGGATTAAATAGTAATGAATACTTTCCTAACTTCTTTCTGTGTAAACCTGAGGCATCATTATCAAGATCGCTACCTTAGTAGCCTTAATAGACTCTTCAAGACCGCCTTTGAGGCTGGGACTTAGACCAGAGTTGTCAGAAATACCGCAGCCTGAGGGGCTGGGCAAGAACCCTGATCCTCTTGGGCCACAAGCAGTCTTACCCCCAAAGCTGCTATACAAATATTATCGTTTCCTATTTGTACCTTGTCAGGATAAAGTATAGAAAGTACAGGCTTAAGGTGTGATCAGTGTAGTGTAGAAACAATTCTTATTGTGAAGAACCAGTAGAAAGATTATAAAGTGTATACGTTTTAAATATAGCCATTGGAAAATCACCATGAGACTGTAAGTTTTAAGATATGTTTTGAGTATAAGTGGGGTTTTTTAAGTTCTAGTAGTAATGTTTAGTTTTTCCTTGATATATGTAGGAAAAGCTTAAGAATTAGTATTACTGCCAAAATAATATAATTGGCAAATTTTAACACAGTAAACTATTGTAATGTTTTAGGCAGGGCCTGTTCCATTCTTTACTCTGGATTACAGCAATAAATGTTGAAAGTTTTGGAAATAGCAAATGATAGTTCCATTTTTCCTAATTAAAATTCTCATTTTTAAAAAGTAAACTTTCATAAGGAGAATGAGTTTTTTCTGTACCTTTATGTCTGGAACTGTTCTCCATTTTAAAAATCTAAATTATTTGTCATACTTCATTTACCTAAAACTAATAGCCTAATTATTCTATAAGTGTAAAGTAACTCCTATAATTAAAAGAATGTCTCATTTTTAACAATGGGACCAGGCTTGTAAAAATTATTGTAATTTACAATATTTACAAAATTATTGTAAATTACAAAAATTGTAATTATTTTTATAAGAAAAATTATATTTAAGTGCAGCAGCAAAATGTTTTATTTAAAGGAATCCTATTGATGATCTCTTCTCAAATTACCTTTGTTTAAATATGGATTTTCTTATTGAGGTAGAATAAATGAAAGTACAGGAAACATTTTGACTTAACACTCACAGTATCTGTGAATCACACAAATGAAGATAAGGTTCAAAATGTAAGGTCAAGGGGTATAAGTGAGTAATTTAAAAATCAAAAAACCTTTATCAAAAATACTCAAAAAAAATCACGGTTTTGAAAACTTTTTCCTTCATACCTCAGTTTATATTGTAAAGACCGGTTAAAATTTTGGTTCTTTCAGCATTTACTTTGGAAGTTCTAAATCTAAGTTGAATAAAACTGTTTCTGGGTAATTTGGTTTCCATAGTAGAATTTGTTAAATGAGCAATACTTGTTGCTGTGTTTTATTTAATGCCAACTGGTGGCTGAGATCTAACAGTTCCTTTGGCAATGTATGTCTGATTCTCTGTACTATGGAGCACATATCTCTCAGTACTTAAGAGACTTTGTTGTATTGCATATTTCCTTACAATAGCAAGTCAAGGGTCCTTGTTTTCTAAATAACTTCACTAATTAATAATCTTATTAATTTATTTTTAGGTATTAAATTCCAAGATACAGGTGTAGCGGAAACTCTGCAACCCATGCCTACAAAACATGGCAACATTTTACTCGAAGAAGCCAGAGGAGAAATAAGAAATTTGTATGTATTCTTTTTGTGATCATTTTAGAACACTGTATATTGATCATGTCTTTTTTGACCCCTCCCTTGCCCTTATTTTAAACAAAATTGGTTTGTGTACAAATAGTTTGCTCCATTAAAATACAGCTAGATCTGTGAGGTAAGAACAGATATTATATAACATCTTTCCAGTACAATGAGGTAAATGAAAAACTTAACCAGTTGCCTCAGTGGAAGCGTTTAGAGAAGAGTCCTCTTTATTATAATTTCCCCCTCAATGGAATGGCATAAAGCCCAGTCATTTCGAATAGTATAAGCTTTAGAGGCAACATTTTCATTCTCAGAAGAATTACAGGTAGTTTTTTTGGTTTTTCGGGGTTTTTTAGATCATGAATTAATTAGCCTTTCTGTGGTTTAAAAAAAGAAAAAAGAATTGGAGGGAGTGGCTTAAAAGTTTGGAGCTATCAAATACATATGGATTTCAGATTTTGTTTCATGCTGATTCTATGGTACCGCATTCTTCATCATACTGTGGTTTCAGAAAAGTTACTTCTGCCACGTTTAGCTTACTTTTCCAGTTAATCAAAACCTTATGGTGATCTCAGTGTCTGTAAGTCACACAAATGAAGATAAGGCCTTCACCTGGATCATCAAAAAGTAACAATTCTGAATGAGGAGAGAAAGCAGGAGACAAAGAGTATCATACTTTAGATAGCTACTTAAGAATAATATTGGCTTAAAGTTTTACTTTTGAATATTTTAAATACCAGTTACAGTAATGATTGCCTGTGAAAGAATAAAACTAAAAGACTAGACCTAACCTTGTTTCCTGTTAGTCAGTGGAAAAGCAAGGGTTCATACCAGTCCTGAGGCTTGGTACACTGGGATGCTGCCAGACATGGTAGAGATAAAATATAAAGCAGAGACCACTAAGTTATGTTTTGCAAACTTCTTGCCTTCTCTCTATGAAGTGTTAATTTGGGTGGTGTAGGCAGGTGTGCATATGAAAGAACAAAGACACATAAATTATCTGAAGAAGACCAGATCACAGAGTACTTAGTAGGTGACCAATAAATACTGCATTGAATTGAACCACAGTCCAGTCCGTTGCCTAGGACATTATCTTATATAAAGCAATACCTTGAATTCTTCCATATGTACTTCCAAATCATCACATTTAATCTGCTACTATTTCACTATGTGCCGGGGCATTTAAGCTAAAATTTTAAACTTTTGCTTGCCCTTTACTATGAAGCACTTTCTTTGTACTGCTCTTACATACTGCAGATTTTCCCTCAAGCTGCAAATTCTTGTAAAGATTCTTTATTTCAGAGAAAATGTTATTCAGTCACAGAGAGGCCAGATAGAAGAGTTAGAGCACTTGGCTGAGATCCTGAAAACTCAGTTGAGGAGAAAAGAAAATGAAATTGAGTTATCTCTTCTTCAGCTTCGAGAACAACAGGCTACAGATCAAAGGTATGTTAAAACAGAAATATCACTTTGATAAGGTCAAAATTAGTTTAAAATACTTTATCATGTGCCATAGAAGGATAAGCCTAGTCTATTTAAAAATCATGTTTTTACTTAACATTCTTCATATAAGGCTGCTCTAGACCTACTAACTGCTATCAACAACTCAAGTCTAAGGGCATTTTTCCCTAACCTACTCTGCCTCATCTTGTTTCCTCTGCTCATTTACCAAGCGAGTAGGAAGTTCTGATACCATTTGATTGTACCTACCAAGAAAAATATGTGTGACAAGGACTCAGCTGTTGGCATACCTTGTGAATAAGCCCAACCTTATTTAAGTGTTTTTCCCAACCTTAAAAGGTAGTAAATTCCATAATACAGTACCCAGTTTTTTCATCCCATAAAGATGTTACCTCTCCTAATATTCAAAGTTTGCATCGAAGTTTGCTGATTGGTATGGGTGACAGTGGGGCCCTTCAGTAGTCTCCTTGCTGCCTCTTCATTTTTGATGTTTGATAATATATAGTATTTTCTTTTCCGTCCTCCTTTGTCATTTGTTGGTTCCTAATACCTCTTCTCTCATTTTGTGCTTCCATGTTGTGCTTTCAACAAGATTTTATCTTTTTACCATATTCTTCCTTGAATTATTTTCTTCCTTTATGGCCCTTTTCTTTTTGTTTGGAACAAGCATACTCAAAGGTACAGAGAGTAGTATATTGAAATCTCATGTACTCATCTCTCAACTTTAACAATTATCAACATGCTAACCAATCTTGTTTCATCTATCCCTTCATTTTCTTTAATTAATTAGCCCCTGCCAAATAGCATGTCATCACACCTGTAAATACTTCAGTATATATTGCTGTCTGATAAGGAATTTTTTTAATGGAATCACGGTGCCATTATCACACCTAACAAAATTAACAGCAGTTCCTTCATACCATCTAATAACTAGTTTATATTCAAACTTCTGTAACGATGACTTCCTGCTGTTTGAATTGGAATCCAAATGAGGTCTACACATTGCATATGATTGTTATATCTTTTGTCTCTTTTATTTCTCTCTTAATATTTTTTTTTTCTTTTTTTTTTTTTTGCGTTACGCGGGCCTCTCACTGCTGTGGCCTCTCCCATTGCGGAGCACAGGCTCCAGACGCGCAGGCTCAGCGGCCATGGCTCACAGGCCCAGCCGCTCCGCGGCATGTGGGATCTTCCCAGACCGGGGCACGAACCCGTGTCCCCTGCATCGGCAGGCGGACTCTCAACCACTGCGCCTCCAGGGAAGGCCTCTCTTAATATTTTTTTAAACCAGACCTAGATCCTCTATTTGTTTTTCCCTTACCAAGTGTGATATCATACTTATGTGAGTAGGTTCTCATTTAGAAAAACCAAGTATGATTTTCCACTTTTTCATTTCAGAATCAGAGTTTACTTCTTCTTTCACAAACAAACCTTACATAGTTATATTTGAAAAAGCTAAGATGCATAATAGAAGACTTGTTTTAAAAAAATAAAGTGGGCCAAAAATATATGAAAAGCTTTTTATTTCAAAGATTTAAAAGGTTAATATTATCTCTACTAATTTGTGTTCCTAAAAAGTTAAGTGTAAAATTAAATTTTGTAATGAAATTCTATATGTTTAGTGACATTAATATACCCTTCTAAGTGCAGGGCAAAAGAAAAATGAATATTTTTGAGAATTACATTTGTAATAGGGAATGTAATTTGAACCCTGGCTTTGAACCAGGGTTTTAAATACCTGGGTGTTATCCACGTTCCCCCTAAGAATAGACCTAGCCTTCTTGGAAAGCCAATAAATGGTTCCTTGTGAAGAACAGTGCTGAAGACCCCAAAACTGAATATGGTGATCTTAATAAATTGCCAACAGCCATATTTAAAATATTATCTGAATATAAAAATTCTGCATTAGGCCAAGCCCAAGCTTGGAGCCCATTCCTCAACAACTGAGTACAAGGTCATCAGACTACTTTCTCTGTTATATTTCTTAAATTCCCAAAGAGTAAGATCGACCCTGTGTTGGCCGTTCCTTCTTCCAAAGGAATATGATCATCTAAGAACTAGAGTGTTGTGTTAATTGAAAGGGAAATCCAAAAGTCCTTCAGTCCTAGGACTAGAACAGCCGAAGAACTAGAGTCATAGATGGGTCTGCATATTTTCTAGTATAAGGTATTTTCAGCAGAAGACATCAGCATATACACGTAGAAGAGTTTACCTTAAAAACTAAACTAAGGCTAACCTTAGGGGATTATGTTATTCACTCCATAGCAGTCTATTTTTGTCACATCAAGAATTAGAAGCAGAGGCAAAATAAGTATTATTAAAGAAGCTTTTGTTGCAGAGGCCAAATAATGAAAGCAATTTGTACCCTACCTTACAGTTTTATAAAATTGAAAATTATTGGTTATTTGCTTAGAAGGAAGGGTATCTATGGTGAATAACATATTGTTTCTTGAAATACAGTTGTTGAAAACTGAAGAAATGACTTCAAATAAGGATCTTCAAGTCTTTTTTTTTTTCTTATATGTTTACACATAGCTCAAAATTTTATGTGTAACAGAAATTTTTTTGAGACTAATGGAAAACTGTTGAAAAATGTTGGGGAGAATATAAAACTTGGTATAATTTACTGTAGAGAAAAATCACAAAATGGAAAACATATTTAAACTTCTCTTTCATGGATACATTATTTCAGATTTGAAATTCTAGAAGTCTGATCTGAATGTTGGACTCCTTGTTCTCAAACATGAACCTAACGTAGTTGTAATCTTCAGAGTGCGGTGCTTGATATTTATGGCAAAGAGCCTTTTCATAGAATATTACAGAAACTCTTCGTAGTATGTGTTTAATAGACCAGTTTGGTTTGGCATCAGCTTGACATAAACTTTTGGTTATCCAAAGCCCTTAATTGCTTTGAAGTAAAAGCCCAGTGCTGCTCTTTTTTATTAAAATCATGTCTTTTCCTGTTATTGTGGTCTATTTTGGAAGACTGAGTTGTGATTTTTGCATATGTTCTACATAATGCCTCATTAGCAAAAAATCTTGTATCATTTACAAGTAGCCTGAATGTCTGTGTTGTTTTGAACAAAAATCCATATTAAAATTTAAACAATATAAAAATGCACATTTTCTGCTTATGAAAAAGGCCATCTTAAATTAACTGCAAAGCAGTAACCAGTGAACACATGTACATGAACATTAAAATCAGGATGATTTTACCTTTTACTGACTTTTTCAACTCCAAAAATATTTATACTCTTACCAAATGTGTAACTAGTTTGTACTAAGTGTTTTTTTAAGTAAATGTTAGGGTGTTTACCTTCTTAATTAGAAATCATGTAAGTGCCATAATGTCCCAGTGGAGGAAATTTAACCCGTAAATATTTCAGACACTGACTTGCCCTCTTCCCTTTGGTTGACAGCACACTGTCAAGTCATAAAACACAGAGGCCTTTTGCAGCCACACAGTATACAAAGCAGCTTGGCTTTAGGGGCTCCATCTTTCCAGCTGTGCACAGACGCGGATTACTTCCTGGCACTCAAAATTCTTCCCCAGCTTTTCATTTTCAAAAATGGCAAACCTACAGCAAAGTTGTAAGAATAGTAGTGTGAACACACATACCTTTCACCCCTTGGCATGTTTGTGAATGACACAGCCTGTTCTGCATTCTGCCCACTCAGGCACAGGCCCATTCCCCTCCCGGCCCCTCTCTCCCTCTCTCTCTCTCTGAGAGTTAGGTGCAAATATCATGTCACCCTCTCTACATTTCTAAGCACCTTTTAGGAACAAGGACATCTTCCTACATAACCACAGTACAGCTATCACACATTCAGGACATTTCACAATGAATGCAACAGTAGTATCATCTAAATACACAGTCCATATTAAAATTTCCCAATGGCCTTTATAGCTGTTTTTTTAATTGCTATTTTTGTTTTGTTTTTCTTTTATTAATTTATTTATTTTTGGCTACGTTGGGTCTTCATTGCTGCACACAGGCTCTCTCTAGCTGCGACAAGTGGGGGCCACTCCTCTCTGCGGTGTGCGGGCCTCTCATCGCAGTGGCCTCTCCCATTGTGAAGCATGGTCACCAGGTGCGCAAGCTTCAGTAGTTGTGACACACGGGACTAGTTGCTCCGCCGCACGTGCTCGAACCTGTGTCCCCTGCACTGGCAGGCAGATTCCCAACCACTGCACCACCAGGAAAGCCCTGTTTTGTTTTTCTTTGTTTTAATCCCATATCCAGTCAAGTGTCATGTATTGTATTTAATTGTCATGACTTAGGTTTCCCTTATTCTAGAGTGGTTCTCCAGTCTTTTCCAGCCCATTGATGATAGTTGTTTGCAGAATGCCCCTCAGTTTGGATTTGTCTGATTGCCCAGCCCCCTAATTTAGAGGGCACATCTGGCTCTTGGATAGAAGGGTAACTGGGGCGAGGGATAACCATGCAGACATTACTATTATACAGGGAGGTAATCTGTCATTTTTTAAAAATATATCCAACAAGTTCCTACTGTTGTTTTGAATACCTTAAAATTTGCCTAATGAAAAGTTATCACACTCAAATACTATGTCTTTTATCCCCAAGTTTTTTATTATTAATGTTATCTAAGTTTTTTTGTGATAGCTGCTTGGCATGTTTCCCAAGCACTTTATTTAAACCACAGAAATTATCAAAATTAATAGTAACTAGTGTGTTAGTGTGTATGTGAGAGTGGAGAGAAAGCTAAAACTTAGGAACATCTCAGAGAAAGGAAGCAACTTACAAGAGTAGGAAGAATTTATCTCTTTAGACCTGGATCTCTCCCATAAGAACTCTGGCCAGATTCTTTACTTCTCTAAGCCTCATTTAGCTACCTTAACTGTGAAATGAAGAGGTTGAAATGAGTAAGTGGTTCCTACCTTTTAAAACCAGATGCTTTTATCCCCAGAGACCTTGGTATTCTGAAAGATTTTGCCTCCTAAGTAAGCAGTGTGTATTAATTTAATAAATTTGTATTTTTTTCATCCAAGGCCTGTATCATGCTAATCATTGCTTCTGATAATTGTGAAATAGCCTGTATTATTGCACCGATTTGCTATAATTCTATCCAAAAGTAAAAACAGTATAAAACCTTTAGTTCGCTTTTATAGCTTAATTGCCAGTGAGTCTACATTTCTCATTGGGCTTTTTTATATTTTTAATATAATTCTCAAATTCCCATTACTAGTCAGAATCCATTAAACTTGATCTTCAAAATGGCCCCTTAAGAAGATGAGCCAGGATTTGGGTTCTTCCTGTCCCCAACCAGTCCTTGGGAATGCTCCCTCCATTTTCAGAAGAGTTTATGTACATGTAGAGAGATTATGTACACGTAGAAAGCTCTACATAACTGTCCCCCTCCATTCCTCGCACGTGTTTAAGAATAAGAAAATATTGAGTTCTGATTTACATTTTGACCCAACACCACAAGAAAGATACAATCCAGAGGCAAATAAACATACACATACAAACGTTTTCCTTTATGCAATCTTAAATCAGGGAGCATTATTTTCATCTGTGAACTAAAGCAGCAGTTTTGAGCAAAGTCGTTACCTTTCAAATAGACTTTACTTGGCTATTTTAGTGAAGCTTATTCCATTTAATTCACTAGCAACCTCATATAATTCTATTCATAAGTGATACCTTATTGTTATCTGTGTATCCCTAATAAGAGCTATGAATGACCTACACTTCTCTCAACGATATACTGAGAGTCTGCCACTGTTCCCCCCACCAAAAAAAAAGCGTAGAGTTTTTTTTAATCCTAAGATTGTTTTCAACCTTATCCCCCAAAGTTAGTTACCCTAAAACTGTTACTCAAAAAGATCCTCTTCGTTCTACCTCATAAATATCTTACCTAACAACTTTTGTATTCTAAAACCTTCCCTTCTAAATGGTGTTAAAGTACTATATTACAACATTTTTTGCCTCAAAAAAATCAACACGCTTTTTTTAGCATTCATAATCCTTACTGCAGCAAAGAATGAAATGTTGATGGGGGTTGCGGCAGGGAGGAATTGTGTGCCTGGGAAATGAAGTATTAGAAACTTTCACTGGAGCAAAGATTTTGGCTTCTTAAGCTTTCATATTAGACTATACATTACATAGCACCACTGAAAGTTTTTCCTTCTTCAGTATATCTGAGGTTTTAAGTTTCTGGATTTATTATGGCACCCAGTAGCAAAGCTGGAGTCAAGTGTTTTCAAGGCTTCCATTAGAAATTCCTCTTTCAGAGTTTATTGCTTGACTGTTTCAAATTATATGAGAGAAACTTGGCACATAGGTTTTTGAGCTGGATTACTTTTTTTCAAGATAAAATCTAATTTATTTCAGTTTGTTTTTAATCTTAGAGATGGGCCAACAGCTCTTCTCATAGTTTTAGAAGATTTGAGCATAATTCTAAATAATGTCTGTTAAAAAAGAAAAAGAAAAAGAAAACACATTTTCCAACTTAATTTTTTATAGTGTTTTTCAAAATCCTTGTTGAAAAATATGAGAAATTTGTTTTTACAAAGCACTTAATTAGTGTGCTTGATATCCCTTTGCAGATCATTTCACCATGTGTAATGCAGCATATATGAATTGGTACATGACCATCAGAGTTCATCTGAATGTTTTTACTATGCATTGTTCTTTCTATTCATAGTGCATGGAACAGGGCAGGAAAATACTATGTGGAGGTCACATAAAATATTGCTCATAAAATTAGCCCTCTCTCTTCTTCAGAGGAAACCAACCTGAGGCCTTCCTTCACATGCAGAGAGGTCTAGGACAGGCCACTTAGCAGTGACTCTAGCTCCCTCTTGCCTCCAACATCCTTCTCACTTTTCTGTGACAGCTCTTTCCCTCTTTCCTCTCTCACGTACACCCTTGTTGTTTTACCATATTTCATCTGTGTAAAAATGTTGATTGGCAGGTTTCAGATGATTTTTCATTGCACACCTTCCTGAAGACCAAGCCACATTCATCACAATGTTGCTTTTAACTTTTGTGTACTTTATGTCATTGACTCTGCACTTTCAGCTTAACAGCATTGTTGCCATCAAAAATATCCCATCATAATAATGACTATTATGTATAGAAGCCCTAAAACTGACACTTTAAAATAATTGTTAAAGACTTGCAGGTGTTGTGTCATCCCAAAATAGGTGTACTCTCTAGCGAACTGACTTTTTATTTAAAGTACTGCATTGTTATTGCTCTTTTATAAATACTACTTCTGTTGTATCTGTGCCCACTCTTTGGGCATCATTAGAATAAAATACTAAGTCAATATTCTGGAAAGTTTAAACTCCGAGGACTTTAGGAAAATATTCAAGAAAGCATCCACCAATTAAACCACTGAAAGTTTTTGCAACTTACTGGCCTTTGCCTTACAAAGAAAATTAAAAATTAAAACCTGCTGTTTCTATGACCCTATGTGACTGAAAGCCTTGTTGGGCTTAATTTTTTGTTAATGTCATCAAGTAATAGTTACTATTCAAACATATCTCATGTATATATCTTTTTGAAAATACTAACATGCTTAAAAACAAGTAAAGTAAAATATCAGGTACAGCTGAAAACGTAAGAAGAGGTTTGAAATTACTTGAATAGTATTCTAACCTTTTGTATCAGTAAATGTCACTCACTGTTGAGCAGTCAAACCAAGTAATTCTGGGGAAAACAGGTAAGTTCTATTTTGACTAATAAATATGAAAAAATATGAATATTTTCTTGAGATCTATTCAAAATATATTTTCCCTTCATCTTATTTTTTTTTTCTTAGTGAGTAAAAATAATGCTGAGGGGAATATTGGTGAGTGTATTGTTGAATGTGAGCTCAGTACTACTAGATAACATGTTTTAGACACATAATTATTTTAACATTGTGTTAAGACTGTACCTGGGCAAGATCCAGGTTCTTGGACTTGTTTATCTTCTGTGTGAGGACAACTAACTGTTCGATGCCAAAATACAATGAACTTTCAAATATCAAAGAGGAAAATTAAGTATTTCAGGTCCTCAGCTGGTTTACAGATGTGTGAGCTTTGTAGTCCATTTTCTGGTTCCAGTAGGGCGTTGTGACAATTTTTCCAATATGTGTATACTAGATAAGTTTTGGAAGTAAAATTACTTACTTTAAATACTGAAATAATTTTCTGAACTTAAAATTTTTATGTTTATTTTTCTTAGAAAATGAAGTCTAAAACCAAGCTTCACAATTTTTAAAATACTTTTGAATGTAAAACGTATTAAATTAAGGAACCTTTCTCTGTCAGGAAAATAAATGCCTTTTGAAAACAGGTATTCATTTAGATCTATGATTAACCTTTAACAAGATCTTCCTGTTAAATTGTACATTTGCTTTAATCTCAGTAGGAAAAATACAAACTAGTATTGCAGCATATAGAGTTTCTGTATACCCTGTGGACGTTAAATGATCTCTTACAGCTAAAGGCACATCTGCAACATATTTAAATGCCAGCTTTGGGCATTATTAGTATAAAATGCTAAGTCACTTTTTCTGGAAATATTTTGAAAAGTCTGAACTCCAGGAGGAAACTCCAATAAATGGTAATCTTATGATACCATTTGTTTTGAGGGAGTGGTGGGAAGATGAGTGGCTGTATGGCATATTTTTCACTTAGTGAAAAAGAGTATGATAGTCCTCCTTCAAATAAGTCTGAAGTTTGGTGGTGGAACAATGGCTGTGCTAAAGACTGATGTCCTCTGTACCAAGTTTCAGGACACTATAAAATGATATTAAATTCATATTATCAGTCATTGTAGAAGTGACAAAAGTCATCAGATTTGGGGCTCCCTTCAAACTCTGAGAGTCTGTGCATTTATCAAAGTTCAAGAATGACTACTGGTTGGTTTTAAATAATAAGTCCATCCTAAGTGTATAATAAACTAAAAACCTCAGTGACTGATATGCAAGTGTGTAAATTTTTTTCTATGTAACATTCAATGAAAAATTGTAGTCCCACCACAGATTTTTTTCCTTTTGTCTTGCATTTTTTATTCTGTCTCTCTCTTTTTCTTAAATACATCATTGAAGGTCAAACATTCGGGACAACGTAGAAATGATTAAGCTTCATAAGCAGCTAGTGGAGAAAAGCAATGCTCTTTCAGTAATGGAAGGAAAATTTATTCAGCTTCAAGAGGTACCGTGATCATTTATTTTATTATGGTGGTACATAGATACAAAGGTTCGAAAATAGTGTTCAACTTTTTTTTTTAAGTAGAATGGTCGTAACACTAAAAAGTAGTTTTTAAAGATTGCTCTTTTTATTCTCAAGTGTGTATAATTTCACTTCCTGTATGGTTAGCTATTTATAACTTAATAACTAAAGAAATAACTAACTGCTTGGACTTTCTATAAATATCTGTGCCATCTTAAAATAATAAACACATTTATCATAAAGCATCTCAGGTGAAGAAAATTTATTTTTAACTCCTTTTATCTGGAATCATATGGGCACATAACACTGAAGGTTTAGATGTATTTGCATATATCTTCAGTTCTAAGCATTTTGAAATATCCAAGATAGATCAATGTTAAGAATAGATTAATAATCAAGTTTTGTTAAATCTTTTTTGATATGTGGTGTTTTGTTTTGTTTTGTCACTACCAGTATCAGAAAATATTTGAATACCCCTCATGTCGACTGTCAGTGTATTTATTTTAAATCCTAACCTTTCGGTTGACAGTACTTGAGATTCTTATCCCCATGGTTGTTTTACCAAGGACTATGGCCGCACAGGAATGTGCCATCAGAGGACTCCTGTTTATTGGCACTGCATAATTAACATAGGTTCTGGAATTAATGAACTCCAAAACATTCCAGATGAGCAGAATTCATATTAAGCAGTACTTTCTTTGAAGTACTGAAACAAGGAAAGCAGTAAATTGATGCAAAGCGGGTCATCTGAAGCCTAAATTCACTATTGAATTAGATAAATATTTTTCAACCATACTCTGGGTCATGTTTTCCATCCTACAGGTACCTCCTTAATGTCAAGTAATACACTACCTTTCATATAAATATGACGGGTGTATGAAAGAGAAATTAATTAGAGAGTGGGATTGATAACACTATCTGCAGATGGATGGAAGAGGGAGATTAAAAATACATGTAGCTGAAAGCCATCTCTAAAAGGCAGCATTAAGAAAGGAATTAAAAAGTGATTTTGCATTCTTTTATCACTTTGACTGTTTTGATTTCCATTTAACAGTGACTCCAGGTATTTGTTTAAATACCATGAATATCAAGTGTCTTTGATAGCACAGGTACCTCTTTTGGGTAGAGATTTGAGAGGTTCAGGCCAACAGCTTCACCGAGATATGAAGCACAGAGAAAGCTGGTTAAAGATACTGTTCTGTGATTATAAGCAAGATTAACAAAAATTGGACTCAAGTAGCTCAATAGCCATGTTTCTTTTAAACAATTGAAGAACTTCAATAGAAATTTAATGATTTTAATTAGCAGATAAGGCATTACATGTTATGGTCATATGGACTCTATGAAAAGACTTTAGTGTAAGTATGTAAAATTGAATTTAAAACATATTCATAAATAGGTCAATTTTGAAAATTAAGAAGACTTCAGTAACTATTTTACTGAATTGAAATTCTTAATTGTATTACAATTAGAAGCTAACCTTCCAAGGCTATTTATATGGTGTGGTGACAGATCTTTTCAGTTTGAATATCTATGGTCAGCATTTATTTTTAACCCATGCAGCAGCATTTTTAGACAGCATGTCCAACCACTGTAACCACAGCAAAAAGAAAAAATAATTACTTGCTAAAACTAATTTACTCACTGGTCACTATCAACAAGTCAGAAAACTAGGAGGAAATAAAATAAAGGAAAAAAACAGCCTACATTGTGTGACTCTGCTAAAATATTTTCTTCCTTATGATACACTTTGGCCAAGAGTATCCTTTATGGAGACATTATACACTGTATAATGGCACATTAATATAGTAGCATATATACATTGTGAGATAAAGAATAAACACTATAACATGGACTTCAGGAGTAAACTCATTTATGGCATGGTGATCATTCATTCAAAGCAGAATCCAAAAATAGTTTTGAAAGGATTTTCCTTTTGTTTTTTAGAAGCAAAAAACTCTCCGGATCAGCCATGATGCCTTGATGGCAAATGGAGATGAGCTAAACATGCAGCTTAAAGAGCAGCGTTTAAAATGCTGCACTCTTGAGAAGAAGTTACGTTCCATGACATTTTCCGAAAGAAGAATAGAAGAGGTAAGCTCCCAAAAAGTTTAGCCATTCCTTTGCATTAACACTTCTCTGTAACTATTTTGAAAAAGTAAAATAGAGACATTTTAAATATTATATTGACTTAAAAATCCTAAACTACATGCATGGCACTTTGAGCACAGCAAAGTATAGTCAATATATTATGTGCATGGCAAATCGGTACTTAAAAATACTCGCAAATGTGCTGAGATCCACCATTTATCTAAAGGATTAAGGATCCTTGAGGAGACAGCAAACCATAACATTTTTAAACGAACAAATGCCAGGTTACCTGAGGAACTTAACTTTCTCAGCCTTAACAGCTTATTAGTCATTTGAGATGTCAGAACAATTATAGGAATAGATCTGTCTCTAAGGAGAAGGATGTTCTGCCCTCCAACATCAGCAATTTTGAGAATTTTTTTTTTCTAGGAAGTTGTTTCAAAACTCATCTTCCTATTCATGTTGCTTCTCATGTTTCCCAGCTAGCACAATCTTTTTCTGCAGTCTGTTAAACTTGTCCTTAAACAGAATGGAAATGAAATAAGATGTCTACATTCTGTTCTCATCTTGGAAGAATCTTTCACGGTGTCTCACACTAGCATCAAAAGAATTTTGAGAAGAGAATGAATTTTAAGAGTACTCTGATCCATGGGGAAAGGTTGTAACAACAAAATATACTGGTGAATGAAACTTAAATACTAGAAATAAATACAAAAAGCTACATTTTAGTTATCAAGATATAATTATTACCCTGAGTTTATTTCTAAAAAGATTATTCATTGGGATAACACAAGGTATACGATTTTATTTGTTCATTCATTTGAAAGATGTACTACTGGCTCTTTGTAAATTCCAAGTAACATGAGAAATTGTGTTTTCAGAGTAAACAGTGATTGACACAAGTTGTTTGAACCACGAACCAAAAGAAAAGTTAATCCTTTTATTTTGGGGGGCCAACTGGAAATTAACACAAAATGAATATAATGATGGAATTCATCGCAGAAGACAGTAAAAAATATTGTTTCCCCAAACTTAATAGCAAGCTTTTAACACGTTCTTTATTGAATTTTGGTACATGTTGCCATAAAGCAGTGCATACGTTCCTACTAAATTAAAACAGAAATATTAATTTCATGTTTACTTAACAACTTGGAAGAAAAACAATGCTAAATTAAATACAGACGATATAAGTGGACTAGTTCACAGCTGCAATTTAGAAATCAAGACATGTTAGCCTCCTCACATATTTTTTTTAATCCCCACGCGGTTTTATACACCTAATGTGTAATTTTCTTTTCATTTCAGCTGCAAGATAGAATTAATGATTTAGAAAAGGAACGGGAACTTTTAAAGGAAAACTATGATAAACTTTATAACAGGTAAATCATGATTCCATATGTTCTCTCCTCTCATTTGAGATCTTTTCTATCAAAACATTGGATATCAGAATACCTAATATTGATTAAAGAATTAGCAACAGATGATTGCAAGAAATCTATATATGTTATAAAAGAAAAATAAGCTTTTTTAAGAGGTTGGTAATAAGTTCTTTAACCTGAGCAGCAGTCTGTTACTAAGAAAACCATTATCACTTTGTTGTCAGTAACAACTGCTATCATTTATTGAATGCAAACTGTAAGCTAGCAGGCACTATGCTAAATACTCTGCATACATCGTTATAAATTCCTCACAACAACTTGGAAATGTAGGTATTATTAATGCCCATTTTGCAGACAATGAAAATAAAACAGAATTAAGTAAATTTGCCTATGTTCGTAAAGCTGGGAAGTAGTAGAGATTGTATTTGAACCTCTTCTGGTCTCTCCAAGCCCTTGTTTCTTCTGCTGGGCTACCCAGCCTATTAGCTTCGTGTGATTCTGTTGGTGGAAGGCAAAGGTATTCACTTACAATTTTTTCTATTTCTTAAAACAAAAAACACACGCATCTTTATCTTAAGATGAATTTTAAAGAGCTGCTTTACTTTTCTTTTTTTATCTGCTTCATAATTATGGTATTTTAAAAATTAATCCCTTCTGGTAATGTTAGAAACAGAATTCTACTCTACAGCTAAGTTTACTTAAATGATACAGATGTGTGTGTATTTTTAAGTCTTTTCAGTGTATGATACTGATAAATGATAAATACAGGTTTACATGAAAGTAAATTTTATATATATTGAAATATATATGTTAGAGCTGATATTCAACAGTTGCTTCTAATTGATCATATTCAGAAACATCAGAAAATAGCCATCTGATCTACAGTTATATCTTTAACTTTTTAACTATGTTTTACGTTTGATATGTTTTGCAAACTAAATTTACATTTTATGAATTAAACAAATTATACCGAAGAATGTAGGGAGAGGCCTTTATTTTGATTTACTTTGAAAAGATAACTAAATTAATGTTACGCATCATTCCAGAGGTATGTATCATGTATGTTGCTTATACTAGTGTTGATTATATTTGCACAGGGGCTCATTATATTAAGGGTTACCAATAGCGGTTTGAGACCTCAGTTAAAGTAACGTCTTGGGCTCTCCAGCAAGGATAGACTGGCTAAACAGCTTTATGTGGAATTTGCCTTGCGCCCCCTCCCAGATCATTTGGCCTCAGTGCTTTGTTCTGGTCCCACTCTCATCAGCCCCGATTAATTTTACCTAAAGCATTTATTATACCTCCTATTTTATGGTATTTCTGTCTCTATAGAACAATGCATAGGTTTATAGTGATATATTCCTAAGTAGATAGCAGTTGTATGTTTGAAATTTTAAAATTTCATTATATGGAGAGATCACACCACCACCATATTATATGGCAGAGAAAATAATGTTATCCCCATATCTTATAAATGAGGGAATTGAGACTCAAGAAAAATTAAGAGACTTGTACAGAGTCACACAGCATTGCTGAGACTCCAGTACAGGACTAAAACCCATTTCTTTTGACTCTAAAACTTGATTTTTTTTTCTCTGTGCCTATCTCTGATTTTAATTGCAATGGAAAATTGTATATGCAAAGGGAAACATTCATGGAATAACAGGACTGTCACACATTTAGAAATTTTTATTGATTTATATTTATCTTAACATCTTATAATTTCAAGTAATTTAACATGGTCTTAATACATGAATGTAAGTGCCATTTGGTCATTACTTATACATTTTCTACTTCCCCTCAATTTGAGGATTTACTGAAAGTACTCTCTTGTAATAAAAAACATTAAACTTAGTTGGGAATAATGCATAAATGAAATTTTAAGAAAGACATGTTTTTCTCATATTTAGTTTATCACCATGAAACTTTATCTTTCCATATTAGAAGATGATCTAAGAGTGTAAATCTGACTTTGAAAGGTTTTTATTTTTAATGTTTTGCGTTTGAGCAACCTTTTTTTTCTGTCACTTTAAAAACAGACTTCATCATGCTGCTTACACTTGAGTTTTGTGTGAGGTGTGTGGAAGTAAATGTGTATAATGAGTGTCAAAACATTTGTGTCAAAAAAAAATGTCACTTAGGTACAAAACCCGGCAAGCACATGTGATAGTAAATAGAGCTGTAAAATTCTCTAATACAGTTTTTTAAATATATAATGTGTTTTCAGAAGCATAGTTGGAAAAACTCTACAAAAATTAGCATCCTCCCCAAGATTCTTTACAGCTCTTGTACTTCATGGCAGTGTTATTCATCATTGCCAGTAACTAATGCTCATCACAAACTACATATATTCCCTGTTTGGTTAGTCATAGTGATAGCATGTTTTTAAAAGGAGAGCATTTGTTTGTTATTCAAAATTGGCTAGTTTTCAGGAGAAAAATGTGATGTGCAGATTGCATTCTCATCTTCCTTTTTCAAATGATATTTTTAATGTGTTTATTATTTGACATATGACATATTAGAGAATCATCTGGTAAGGTAAAATCTTCATGTTAGTATTTGGTATGAGCCTTTTTTTAATATGTTATAGCATGTTTGATACTATGCCAAGAAATAAGTATAACTTTAAGAAATGTTCATTTAAAAAACTCAGAATAAAATTTTTGCAATTAAGTCTTTCTATTTGGTCAGAGAGAAATTCTATACTATAATATAGTACAGCTGGGTCTCATTTTTGAAGTTAGTATATAGTTTTAGGGTGATATAGCTGATGAATGCAGTAGTCCTTCAACTATAATGTATATCAGTAACTTGGAAAACAGTAAAATGGAGGCTTCACCAGCCCTGTGAAACCTCCCCACCTTCCCTCCTCCCCATCCCCCAATACCATCCAATTCAGACTCAGTCAATTTGAGTTTGAATCCAGAGACTCTTGTTAAAGGTGATTTTAAGGTATTAACTCCCTGAGAGACACTCATCTAATAACTATTTAAAAGAAGAGTTGGTCCAGTTTTTGAAGATGATATTAACTGTTTTAAGAATTGGATGATTCAGGTTTTTACAATGTGATAGCCATCTAATATCCAAAATTTAAGCGAGCACTGCTGACAACCCATAGACTCTCTGTGCTCCATTTCTGTAAAGCAGGGGTCCCCAACCCCCTGTTAGGAGCCAGGCCGCACAGCGGGAGGTGAGCGGCAGGGAGCGAGTGAATCTTCGCCTGCAGCTCCCCATCGCTCCCATTTCCGCCTGAACCATCCACCCCCCACCCCTGTCCGTGGAAAAATTGTCTTCCACGAAACCAGTCCCTGATGCCAAAAAGGTTGGGGACCGCTGCTGTAATGCGAACACCTGTCCCCTACAATATTCTAGGAGACATGAAAGCTCATATGATCCTAAATGAGCACTTTGTGCTTCCCAGAAATCAAACTGAGTACATTTGGGGCATCGTTTTTCCTTTAGTAAGTGAAATATCCCCATGTTAATATGCATTTAATTTCCACTAGGCCTAACTAAGGTACCTACGGATTTCTTTATGGATGATTAGAGCTTATTCTTCCCTATCTCTCACATTAGGGTACCCTTGAACATTGGAATAAAAGGAATTCATTCTGTAAGAAAAAAGACCTTAGGGTGGAGATGAATTCTTCAACTCTTCTTTTTTTATCTTATCATGTTTTGATCGAGGGTGTGTATTTACAGTATGCTGACCCATGACTGCCAATGGACATGCCAATGACCACAGGAACCAATGGGCATTCCACTGCAGATTGATATTTTATCACTCCAGCAACATAATGTAACAATGAAATGTGCACAAAGACCAACTATGATCCCCTCCTCAGTTGTCACTGTAGGCAATGTACAAAAACATTTTCATGAATAAAAGGTTCTCAAAGACTGTTCTCATATGCAGATTTAATCATGTACACAGCCTCTACAAAGAAAATGGAGCCAGATGTGGTTTACCATTTATAGTTACACAGATGGCTCCAAGCATAGAGGAATACAGTAAATTCAAAAGGAATTCCTCATGAAACTCCAGTGGAATGTAATCGTAAATTTAGAGGGAAGATAGCAGTGGACTAAATTCAGAGTGACTTATGCTGATTTACACTAGTATTTTGTGGGTTTGGAAAAACCAGGCTGCTAAATTGTTCTTAATTTAAACACATACAGCTTCTGATGTTTCTGCCAGATTAACTGTTGGTGATCTTTTTTGCTGGTACTAATGCTGTTGGAACACTACTGTTTCTAATTTTTAGCGGCTGATATAATGTATGGTTGTGCCTATTTCATCATGCTAATTTTTTTTCCGGGTAGTACATACTTTTAATAATAAGAGACACACACACACACATATACACTCACATGTATGTATACATGTGTACGTGTTTGGTATATATACTTTGAAATATATTTGTCCTTTATCAAAAAATGAAAATGTAAGGGAATATTCTTTACTTTAGTTTTTAAAGTACATATTTGGATTTCATTTAAACCTAGGTAACTCTACCTTTGATAAAATTAGCTTAAAACATTGGTATACCAGATCCATGTATTTTTTTAAGGTTCCATACATGAAATGAGAACACTGATTGAAGAAACAGATGTCATATTTAGAGAAACTTCTAGAATTCCATTTATTTTTAAGGTCATGTTATTTTAAATGCAATAGAAACATTCAGACTGTAAAATAAATATGCAGTTTTTTGTTCTTTTGAAAGCTATGCCTCCCAGAAAAGTATCTCTTTTGGACTAAAACCTCAGACTAGCTGGGAGCAACATTAAGGGCAATTTTCAATAAGAAGTTTCTTTTCCATTTACTTCATCATCAGTACAAAACCAGATTTTATAAATTTCTGGTTCCTTTACTGGGTTTAAAATGAGTAGAAGGGTCAAAGCTGCTGATAATTATTCAGTCATATCAAGCTTCACAGCTAATAGTTTTCTGCTGAAGTACAGATCAAGATCAGTTTTTCCAAAACCTGGCTATCACCTGGGGAAAACTATGAATCCCTGGGCCCCAGAATCTGCATTTTTAACCTAGCACCAGTGTTTCACGTAGGCCAGCATTTGGGAACCACTGGCCTAAACGAATGTTTACTCTATAGCTTCTGCGTACCATTTAGTTATTTTTCAGCTGATTCTTCCAAAATCCCGGGGCTGATCATTAGTAGATTTTCATGATAGTTTAAACTGCTACACTTTTATTGAGGAATAATAATTCTATCTACATCATTCTTATCAAGGTGTTCTTACTGGGTTTTCACCCCAGTCATGCGTTATGAGTAAAACCGTTTGTTCTTAGCCTATTGCTGTTTGCTTTTTAGGACAAAAACTGCATGATCATTGCTTCTTAATATCAGAATCGCCGTCTTATAATTCAAAATGCTGTCATTTTGTGGCCAGTATTTCGTAAATATGCTATTATCAGAGACTCTTTAAAAGTTTCAAATTCTGGAATTAAAGATCAGGTGGGGAGTCCCTTTTCTCTGTATTAGGGTTTATTCGTGGTAGAGAATGGTTTTGTCCGATGTCTGCTGCTGAGGTTTGGAACTGTGGATTCCTCTGGAGTATGTACAGTATCTGAATTCCTTTACTAGTCCCACAAAAGCTGCACACTGCCAACTTCTCTGACTTTAGAGCTCTAAATTAAGGCCAGTTCCTTTGCTCATCCCACAAACTCTTTCATGTTGCCTAACCGCAGCCTGAGAAAGGCGCCTTGGTTTCAACAGCAGCAGACCAGCATATGTTTACTTAATTCCTAAGACATGATGACAGTGGTCTCTGTGCCACTAAAAGCTTTTCTCTTTATTATTTTCGGTTGAAGCTGATTTCCAAGCTCTCCTTGCCTGTCACGTGTGTTTTGCAGTGCCTTCAGTGCTGCCCATGAAGAGCAATGGAAGTTAAAGGAACAGCAGCTGAAAGTACAGATCGCTCAACTCGAGACTGCCTTAAAATCTGATTTAACAGACAAAACTGAAATCCTTGACAGATTAAAAACTGAAAGAGGTACATGTAAAATGACTACTGACTTACTCGTTTCAGACATGCGTGTTACTCATTGTTACTCACTGACTTGATAAGTACTTATTACAGCGCCTGCTGTTTTGCCAGGCACCTTGCTGCGTACTAGGGACACAGCCTATATTAACAGTCATCCACTTTTATGAGTGTATTGATTGCTCAAAATTTCCCTTTACTCAGCTTAGCGTATATGCCAAAGGAATTATTTTTTTCTCAGAGTTACTCTTTTTCAGGTTGTCTTTAATTTGTTTAATTTTCCTGAATTTATTCAAGAGTCAACAAGTGTTTATTAAGCACCAGTATGTGCTAGGCACTATTCTAAGTTCTGGGGATACAGCAATGAATAAAACAAAGACCTGGTCCTCATGCAGCATAAATTCAAGAGGGAGAAACTGACAGTAATTAAATAAATATGTGATACACCAGGTGGTGGCAGGTGCAGTAGAGGAAAAAAAAAAAAGGCAGTGTAAGACAGCCGAGGATGGCAGAAGTCTTGCTTGGCTGTTTTTGATCTGATAGTGAGATGGCTAATTCTGCTCCGTGACAGAGAACTTAAATAAAGAAGCCTTGTCAAAAAAAAAAAAAAAAAAAAAAAAAAAAAAAAAAAGAAGCCTTGTCAAGATGTCCCTGCTAAAATAATAATCATTAATAAGTTACATGTTATGAGTCCCAGATCTCACCTTTCTTGTCTCACAGAAGTAAAATAATTATATAATTAAAGTAGATGTCTGCTCTACTATATTATACACACATATGCACACAAATGCACAATCAGGGAAGTGAATTAATTGCTCCAAGTGTTGCATCTGTTTGCTCAGCCAGTAGGTAAACGCAGCGATGTGATAATAAGGTTGCTCCTTTTGAACTCTTGCAGTTCAGTTGCATGAGAACATGTAAAAGTTTAATGCAGACTCAGTTAAAAAAACAATTACATATCTAGTCAGTACTCTCTATATTGATTTAGATCACAGTGCCATATTTCGTTAACTCTAAGAAGATTTTTTTCCCATTTTAATATCTCTGAAATTGGGAAGCATCTTGTAGGTGATAACATTTTTTAAATTATGGTGGAACTTTTTTTAACATTTTAAGAAGTCTGAAATTGGAACACATCTTATAATCAATGGGGTCTTAATTTCAATGAAATATGTGTGCAGTATTTATTTACCAAGTGGTTTAAATGATGACAGACAGTTTATGAAATTTTCTCCAGAAGACTGTGAGTAGAATAAAATGATATGATTTCTGACTGGGTGGATATTTTAAAGTTTTTATGTCAAAGATTCTTAGTTCCTAACTTTAATATGTAGTGTTGAATACCTAACAGAGTGCTTTGTTTAGTAGTTGCTCAATAAATTCTTCCACCGACGTGGAAGGGCTCTGTATTTCCTCTCTCTTTTCTTTCTTGAGGAAAGAGAAATGAAATAAACCTTTCTTGTTCCCGTGCTTTCTGTACTTCCCTAGATATCAAAAATTCCAAAACTCTTATCTTTACACATTTGAATTGGTCTCTGGTAAGAAACTCTTAAGAGGATAGAATCTTGGTGGTCTTTTAAAACCTGTTTATTACTGTTGGATTAAGTCTGGGGGTTCTTTTCAGTCCCACAGCCCTCAACGTAATCACTATTAATATTTTTATATATGTCCTTCCAGAGTTGTTTCTATATGTATACATACAATTTTATAATGTGCTTTTTTATTTGCTGTATTGTGAAATCGTTCCTTCAGTATAAATATAAATCTGCATCATCATCATTTATAATGGCTGTCATAGTTTTCCAGTGTGAGGATGTACCATAGATTGTTTGTTTAACAGTCTTCTATTGTTGAATTTTTAAATAGCTTCAGCTTTTTTAAGTACCCTGAACATCTTTCTACACAAATCTTTACACATTTATCTGATTATTTTCTTAAGAAAAATTGCTAGAACTGAATCTTTCTTTTTAATGCAACTATGATTTTAGTTATTTTTGCTTGCATACCTGAAATTTACAGGTCTGATAATTTCAGTTTTTGTTTCTTTGTGAAAATGTTAAAATAGATTTTAAGCAAAATAATACAGCCTTTAAACAATTTTTTCCAGGAAAATACTAAACAAAAAATTGAAGTTGTCTATTTAAGGAAATCTTTTAATATTTAGAAAGTTGCTTTTTTGTATTACAGATTTCAAAATTGTTTAATTTTACTTTGAAGTCTCTTCACACAGTTACCTTTTCATGTATCAAGTGTTCTCTGCCAGAAGATGTTTCCCTGGCTTCTTGTAGTCATTCATCTAACTGGCAAATTATTTTTAGAGAATACTCACCTCTTTATTCAAGGTACAAATTAGTTTCAGATTGTGCGAATATGTGGGGGAAGGATATGTAAATGCAGTTTGCATTTGGTTAATGCTTAAATTAACTGCATGTGTCTAAGGGCCTGCTTTTGAAAGTTCCTTTCTATCTTTAGCTGAAATGCATAATTCAGCATAATGCATATGGTTATATTGATCACAGCTGAAGATATTAGCACAAAGGAGCTCTGAAAATTGTTTAGTTGAATTGTTCTCTGCACTCTGCTTATTAATGGTGTGCTTGAAGAACATAATTTTAAAAGAGTGAAATGTTATCTCATTTGAATAAAATGCTGTTTAGCTTAACCTGCTTTTTGTCAAATCATAGGTAAAGAGGTTATTTTTCATCTTGTACAGGGTGCTTTGATTTTTCATATTATAATTCAGCAAGTCTATTTCCTCTTTGAACTATAATGTCTCCATACGTTTTAAAGTCCCAGGAGTGACATCCCCAGTAAACAGTTTAAGAAAGGAAAAATATAGTAGAGAATTCTACATAAAATTCAGTAGAGAGAAAGTTACTGGTGCTCAGTAATATCTTCTCCCACTAATAAGTTATTTTCCCACTAATAAAGCCCTGGTTTTAAAAATACCAGGTAAGTGGGAACATAGTTGTTGAACGAAAAATCAGAAAAGGAAGAAATATTTGAGTAAGTTTATTTATACCAGTAACATATTATTCTCAGGACCCTGCTCTGAAAAATTGAAAGAATAGAAGACAGCGTAGGAATAATATACACTGCGTCTGGATGAAGATGGAACGATCATGTCCTTACACTTCTGATTCCCCTCAGAACCCCTAAAAGTTTCACTAGCCAGAGAAGGAAATTACATTATCCTCAGGACCTTGGTTTTACTTCTTGCTGACTACATTTACCTCCTTTTTTGGTTACCTAGTCATTCTGTCTGGATGTTGTTTTAACCTAATCAACATCAAATAAAGGGTTCCAGATTCTTACTCTACTCTCTAACCAAAAAAGCAAATTTATCTCATAAGAATTCATATTTATTATTAATCCTAATTTTTAGTATAGAGATAAATGTTTGATCTTTACCTTAAATATTCCAAGTATTGTTCACATTTGGAAATTCTTTCATTTATTTCACTGAATATTAGTAATTTGTACTCTAGGATAACCTTCTAACCTCTTATCAATAAGAAAAATATTTACATATTTGATATTTTTGATATTAAAATGGCTCTACATACCCTAGGGTAACTTTTTTTTTTTTTTTTTTTACTTTTTAGTTTGCCAGAAGTATGTTATATTAAAAATATTCAAATTTAGTTCATTTCTTCTTAACTGTGTAATTTACAGTTTTTACTTGTATATAGCATTTATGGCTTGGGAACACAAAGCTTTATAAAAGTCCGAAACATATTTTTGTATAAAATGCAGTCAGTGTGCAGATGTGTTCATGTAAAGAATTCTTGGCAAATATGTTGATTTCCCTTTTTTTAAGAAAAGGAATGATGATCATAAATCTTTGTGAGCAGGATGAAATTAGTAGAGACACTTTGGATATCATGGTTTAGAGTCAGTCCACAAAGGGAGCCCACAAAGGAGAATACTTGACCACCACAACGAACTCTAGTAAAGAAGTACACTTAAGAACATAGGACTAAAGAGGAGATTTGTTAGCTCGCTATTATGCTTTCTTTTTTTTGAGTTAAGCATGTTTAATGCAGAGAGTGAAAAATTAGTCTCTCTATGGATTTGCCGTCTTCTGTAGCTCTACCCTATACGCCTGCTTGTGGGTCATGGCAAATGAGCACATAGGCAAAGGTAACCTATCTCCATCCCTAATTAATAGTGTGAACTCTGTGAATAAAGAACACACATGAATTATTATTGATACTGCCATGCACTTGTTGAGAATCCATTTCTCCTCTCTTAAAAGATTTATTAAAAATGGGGTTGATTATAATTCCAGAGTTATTATCAGAAATTATCTTGTTTTAATAAAAAGACTTTATGCTGAATTAGGAAAAGATAACTCAAGGAAGTCAATTAGAAAAAACTGAAAGAAAAAATTTTTTTGCATGCCTTTCAGGACCCTTAATAAGTAAGTAAAAATCATAGATTTAGAAACATATTTTCATAGGCATTTTAGATAGAATGTTCCTTTGAAGTTCCAGAGGCCACAATTTCCTTATATTAATACTGTGAAACTAAGTCCTAAGTTTTTGATAAGCAAGTGAATCATATGGTAGACACATGATAGTGTTCATTTGTTCCTCATTCCCCTGCTGCCTTAGTCTAAGGTGCTAGCTTAATTTCCTCTCTGGCCAGAACAATGCTAGATTGAGCTTGGTGTGTTTCATGAATTAAGTCAATTTAAAATGTGTTCTTATACCTCATTCTCACTTACCTTTCGAATTGTGTCGACTTCATTTTTAAGACCAAAATGAGAAGATCATTCAAGAAAATAGAGAACTACAGTTACAGTACCTGGAACAAAAGCAACAACTTGATGAACTTAAAAACCGCATGAAAATTTACAACCAGGTGAACTATTTTCTCATTTAGGAAACTAACTCCAAATTTTTATCTAAATATTTCATACGTAAAGAAAACACTATACCACAAAGCAAAAGAATACAATAGATAACTTAGTTTATTAATTCATGGTATCTTGCAGTTTATGTTCCAGGAGGGTAATCTACATAGTTGGAATGTCTCTTGCACTTTCCTTTGTGAGCTTTTACTTACTCTGTCTTTTGCAGGAGAGTGATATTAATGCTGATGAATTGAGTGAAGCTCTCCTGCTTATAAAGGTAACTTTCTAAACTTCATCATGAACTTCATGTCTACATATAACTCTTTCAGCATAATGATGACCCTTATTGTAACCTTTATACTTGGAGAATGAATTATTCAGGAAAAGTGGTCAGGTGACATTTAGTTACAGCATATACATATTTCATAATGACATCAAAATTACATTAAAGTAGACCTCAAAAACTCTTATTTAAAGCACTTTCCCCAACTGTAACAAACATTTTACTTTAATATGCCCCACTATAAAACTAACCAGCAGTTTTCTGTCCTAAGAGACCTTGGTGCGCCCTATTATCTTAAGTAAAATATTGAATTATATATGTCACCAGAAGATATTTTCTAGTTCTAGAATATTCTGTTACTTACAAGAAGACACAGAAAGTACATTTCTTTCCTTTTAGACCATCATGGTATAGATTTTAATCAAATGAAGAATAGAAATAAACGTACATGGTTCTTTTTTACTTCGTGAAGTAATAAACTTTTTTTTATTTCTCTGTAATTGTTCCAAGTGTCTATCCAAATATGTATTCTATATCAGGACTGCTTTATTCCTAACAGAAAATGGAAATATATCTGTTTTCAATTAATGATTGTTTCTTACTATATCCATATTAATTCACAGTTACATTTTAGACACTCTTGTTTTGGTAATAAAATATGTTTTTGTTTTAGGCTCAAAAATCACAAAAAAATGGAGACCTTTCTTTTTTAGAAAAAGTAGACAGTAAAATTAATAAAGATCTAGAACGCTCCATGAAAGAGCTGCAAGCAACTCATGCAGAAACAGTGCAAGAACTTGAAAAGACAAGAAACATGCTAATTATGCAACATAAAATTAATAAAGATTATCAGGTAATATAATACACTAAATCGGGAGGATGTGTTTCCCATAATATTCTACTGATGATTTACATTTCAAAGCAGTATCATGTATTAGCGTCTGTTATGATCTATTATCATGTGTTACCACATGCCTGGAATTTAGCCTTGTATCTAGATACTCCTGACTAAAGAGTTCTAAAACAAGTAATTTTTTCAGTGCCTGGTTTTAGGGAACGAATCATGGCGACGTATTCACCAACGCCGGCACGCTCCGCAGTTGGTCCTGCCACAGCCGCCTGTTATATTAGCTTCTAACAAATGGGTCACCACTCCTTAAAAGGGACCCAGAGTTTTGTGGGTTTTACTCCTGGTTAACGAACACTGCCAAGCATAATTTTCTAAACTGTAAGCTCTTTGAAGTCAGGAAACAACAGCTTATAGCTCCCGGTATCCCCAGGATCTAAAAAATGCTTGAATCATAGTTGCTTTAACAAATGAAAATGGAACAAATCCTGAGTAATGAAACTTGTTATCTTTATTTTTTTAGATGGAAGTTGAGGCAGTGACCCAGAAGATGGAAAATTTGCAGCAAGATTATGAACTCAGAGTGGAACAGTATGTCCACCTTCTTGATAGCAGGGCTGCGCGCATCCAGAAACTAGAAGGTACAACGTGCACAATTCTTGGTCCACAGTAACTAGAGGAGTGGATTTTTACAACAGTTGAAAATGTCATCCAAATGTACACTCATACTTTCTTTTTGCTCTTTTTTTCCCAATTTATTAACTATAATAATAAGTTACCAGAAAGGCTGTTTTTATCTGATACTTTTCTACTCAAGAATTTTTAGTAATTCCCTACTGCTTTTTGAATTCGGTGTTGCAGGCAAGATTTCAAAGTACTTCATAAAGTAGTACCACAGACTAAATTTAACCACATCATTTCTAATTTCTCTTCTAAGCAAACTACGCATCTCAGCCAAACAAGTCGGCTTGCTCTTTGTCAGATGCATCTTGTTCGGTCCCACCACCAGGGCTTTGTCTGCTCCATCTGAACCTCCTTTCTACTCTGACTCCAGGATATACCCTTCCCTGCTTCAGGATCTAAGCAAATGTGTGCCCATGCCAGAAAGCTGGCTCCAATTACTGCTAGCCACCCCTCTACTTGAAATGCCCTTACAGTGGTTTTCAGACTTTAGCAAGGAAGAAAATTACATGGGGAACTTGTTTCAAAGGTAGCTCCCTGGGCCCTACCCCTGGAGATCTTGGGGTCTCTGATTTGATATATTTAGAAATAATTCCAAGCAATTCACATGCAGGTGTAAGACTGTACTTTGAACAACACTACCTCAGCACTTGCCACTTTTACTCTCATGTACTCAAAAAATATGTTTAGGGATTGTATTATATACACCGGTGCAGTTTTGCGTATTCTCTATGACTGCAACATAATAAGTTCTACAGTGATAAGTACTTTGTCTCTCTTTCATGCTCCCTGCCATACAGTACTTAAATTCAGTGATCTATGCCAGCAGTAACTTTTTTTTTTTTAAGGAATTTTGCCTTTTTTTTTTTTAATTTTATTTATTTATTTATGGCTGTGTTGGCTCTTCATTTCTGCGCGAGGGCTTTCTCTAGCTGTGGCAAGCGGGGGCCCCTCTTCATTGCGGTGCGCGGGCCTCTCACTATCGCGGCCTCTCTTGTTGCGGAGCACAGGCTCCAGACACGCAGGCTTGGTAATTGTGCCAGCAGTAATTTTACACTCTTAAGGATCACTGAGAATCCAAAAGGCCTTATGTTTATATGGGTTATATTCATGATATTTATCATGTTAGAAATTAAAAATGAGAAATTTAAAAAATATTTGGCATGCTAAAATAATAATTAACCCATTACATGTTAACATAAATTACAGTTTTATTTTTTAATAGGTATATTTTCCATACCAAAAAAATAGACAAGCGACATGGTTTTAAATTTTTTTAATTGCTTAACATTTTTGCAAATCTTTTCAGCATCTGTCTTAATAGAAAACAGCTGGGTTTTTATATCTGCTTCTACAGTGAATCTGTTATGATATCACACATCACATAGATTCTGGGAAACTCTATTATACACTTGTAAGAGACTAAGAATGAAAAAGGCCAATAACATCTTAGTATTATTTTAAAAATAGTTTTAACCTCACAGACCTCCAGAACAGTCTCAGGTACCCTCAGGGGTTCCCAGACCACACTCTGAGAACCATTGCTCTAAGTAGAAGGGTTCAGTAACTATCTTCATCTGACTGAACAGGGTTTTCCAAAGCCAAAGAGCATTGTGTTCCTTTTATTGCAAGTAGTACTCAATAAAAATTCACTTAATGAAATTTTCCTGAATAACAGGGAGGTCACACAGTTTGAGATTTTCATTCCTTTCAAGCCTCACTAAGTCTTTACCAATGTATTCTATCTGTGTCCTAAATTCATTGATTGATTCCATAAACATGCTCAAGTTCCTAATGTATCCTAAGCAAAGTGCTAGGCAGTGAGAATACAAACGGAAAAAGCTCGGGCTTTTTCCTCCAAGAACTTGTAAGTTGTGAACAAGTAAGTAGACAGTTATACTTTACTGTGAAGAGTGTGAAGTTAGAAAAATGCAAAAGCTATCAAGGAAACATTGAGGAGAGAATGCCTATTTATACCTGAAGATTCAGGAAAGACCCCACACAGTAGGTTTGGAGGCTTTAAAGATGACAGAATTCACCACTAAGTAAAAACAATGAAAGGCTTTCCAGGAAGTAGATGAAGCAGGTAAAAATGCCCTAAGTGTGAAGCACTGCCATTCATTTGAGAAAATGCATGTGAATCTGTCTGTTTGGAACTCAGGATTAGTAAACGGAGAAGAACCTGGATTTAAAGCTGGTAAGAACCAAATCCTGAAGGCCCCATTTGCCAACCTGATGAGTCTGAACCTTATTAACCTAGAGAAGCACCAAGGAATTTTTAAGGTAGGGAGTAGTACACCCAGAACTTCATTTTGGAGATTATGCTATAGGTATCGGGAAGAATGAGTAAAATTTGAAGGAAGGAAGGAATTGGGTTCCATTAATCATCTGGGTAATAAACACTGAGGGTGTAAGTAAGGTAGCATCAGTGGAGATGCAGAGGACAGGGACAAATTTGCTAAAGACTTAGGAAATATTTTTGAATAGCAGTGACCCTACAGATGTGGGGAGAGTAAAAAAAAAAGGGGGGGGGAACCTAGGATGACACTGTGATATCTAGCTTAGGCAGCTGGATGAAGGCTAACATCATCACTTGAAATTCAAGGTACAGAAATAACTAGAAGACAATATGAGCCATTCTGCTTTGGGTATATTGAGTTTGTCGTGCCTAGGGGATATCTAGATAGAGGGCTCAGCAAGCCACTAGATGTGTGGGTCTGGAATTGAGGAAAGAAATCTGAATTAAAAATAGAAATATGAGCATCTTCAGAATATTGATAGTAACAGAAGTCATAAAAGGGGTTGTGATCACTAATCATTAGAGAAATGCAAATCAAAACTGCAATGAGGTACCACCTCACACCGGTCAGAATGGCCATGATTTAAAAGTCTACAGATAGGGCTTCCCTGGTGGCGCAGTGGTTGAGAGTCCGCCTGCCGATGCAGGGGACACAGGTTTGTGCCCCAGTCCGGGAGGATCCCACATGCCACAGAGCGGCTGGGCCACTGAGCCATGGCCGCTGAGCCTGCACGTCCGGAGCCTGTGCTCCACAACGGGAGAGGCCACAACAGTGAGAGGCCCGCGTACCGCAAAAAAA